>NW_006202376.1:580753-609923 GCF_000334495.1 Tupaia belangeri chinensis | reverse complement strand
TTTTCACATCTTGTCCAACATCACTGAGGCAGATTGTTCCGATTGTATCCTCCTTTATAATCAGGAGCTGCTAATCTGTCTCATGAGCTTTCCTCCCATCTCACAGGTAGCTGGACTTCGACCTTCGATTGCCTGACCGATATCCTACAATGGGAGGTGATAAAGATCAACTCTACGCGGGTGGATCCTGTCACTGCTAAAACCATACTATCCTGGATCGCCCAAGCCACTTTGCACCTGAAAGAATGGGCAGGCATGGGGTCCCTAGAGCTTTGTCTGGTGATTGTGTGCGTACTATGTCTCTGCTGCCTACGTAAGATTCGGCAAAAATCAAAAGGAAACCAGGCAATGTTGGTCCAGGCTTTCGCTGCCATTGAGGTTGGCCAGTCCCCTCAGGTCTGGCTTGCTGCCATGGAGAAAATATAATGGTGGGATGACAGCCCAGGTACTGCACTTGGGGACCTGAACGGAACACCCCAAGGAGGGCAAGTCCAGGTGCACATGGGTCGACGCCGCTCTCCCCATCCCCCGAAAAACGGTGTCGGACAGGAGGAGGGTCAGTCCCATGCCCGCCAACATGGAGCCGACTACTTCTCATGGTCCAACTATCAGGGGGCCTGTGACCTCTACCCTCTCCTACAAAACAAAGAAGGGGGAGCTGTAAGACACCCCTAAAAGACCTCTCCCCTCGTGGCACCAAAGATGGCGCCTAGCGGAAGTCCTTGAGGCCTTACTTAAGTAAACAACTATACGGAAGTGGGCATAGCGGTGACGTGGTATGCACATGATCACCACGGGAACAGTACATGCAACCAATCCTCACCCGAAGATTAGTTTCCGTGCACGTGGACAATGAACCCATTGGCTAGGGGCCCTATATAAGGCCCCGGGGGTTGGGGAAAAGGGAGAAGAAGATTGTAAGAAGCCTGGGGAAATAAAGCGTTCCAGAGAAGACCTTGTCAGCGTCGTCATTAAAGCGGCAATTACTCACTTTCTCTCTCTCTGTCTTTTTCCAGTGAGTGCAAGCAGCCTATGGCAAAAATAAACAAACAAACAAGCAAATAAAGATAATAGGGCTCGTTCAACAGGACTTGTTCCTTCCTCTGGTTCTCTGCCTGTAACATATCAATGAAAGAGAAGAATTGAGAAAACGCTCATCTTTTTCACTGTGACTAACAGCATGTTCCAGGAATACAGTGAGCAACTCGTGGGATATTACACATTCTTCATAAGTCTATTGAAATAGGGGAGACTGAAACAGAATCCATGAAGTCATTGCTCCCGACTCTTTCTTCCCAATAAGGTAGTTATTGGCAGGGGGCATGAGAGTTTGAGATGTAAGATATGTGGGTTGGAAGTGCTAAGAATAGGGATGAAATTATAAAATGTTAAATACAGTGGTTCACCTCTTCCCTGGTTTTTCTTTCTGTGGTTTCAGTTACTAGTAGTCAGTTCTGACCTGCAAATATTAAGTGGAAAATTCCAGAAGTAAACAAGCCATAGGGTATAAATTGTACACTGTTCTTAGTACTATGATGGAGCTCATGTCCCCCCGTTTTTTTCCACAGGGATGTGAATCATCCTTTTTATTCTGTATATCGACACTGTAGGTGCCACTTACCCGTTAGTCACTTAGAGAAAACAGTATGATAGGGTTTGGTACTATCCTGACATTCAGCATCTCCTGGGGGTCTTTGCAGATGGGGGGACACGGGGAAAACCACTGTAAAAGAATGGCTTTAGGTAAGGAAATCAGGTAGCTGCACACTGTGTGTGTGCTTTTGCGTAATAATCTTAAATTCGCAGCCTACATACTGGACACGGGGAAAACCACTGTAAAAGAATGGCTTTAGGTAAGGAAATCAGGTAGCTGCACACTGTGTGTGCTTGTGGGTAATAATCTTAAATTCGCAGTCTACATACTGCTGAAATACATTGTTACCACGTCGCTATGAAGAGCTATCATCACTTGGAATCTCTAAATAGCAAACTGATGAACTCATGTCTTAGAGACGTCTTTCTTTTAGATTGGAGAGTATGTGAAGATCTTAGGATTTCATCCCTCACAAATTACCATTACATTTCAGAAATCAATAGTAATTAACATCGCTCAGACTTTGGTACATCATAAACATCTTCAGATTTTGTTGTTGTTAACCTACTTATTGTCCTTTTAATGTTTGAAATCCTCTATTCTGTGTCAGTCAGATACATGGGAGGAAACTAGCTCGCCTTTTGGAAGTAACATTGCAGTGCCTAGAGAGAGAGAGTGCCGACGTTATTGAAGTTGTCTTTGCCACAACAAAATTACCGATGCCTCTAGAGCTGCTTACAGGTATTTTGTGCAGTTAAACGTCAATGTAAAGTACAAAACTTAGATGTAAGCATAAATAAATAAAGCAACTCACCACTCAACTGTGTGTGAATATGTACGTATGTGTATTTAAGCATCTATACACCTATATGTGTGTATTAAGATCTACTTTTCTCCTATTAATGGAAATAAAATTGTATCATTCTCATGCCCTTTGAAACTCAAAGTAATGAAGAATCAAGACATAATTTTCTTTTTCTTGAGTCTGTTTCACTACAAACAACTTCAAGAAAAACTATAGGGAAAAACTGACATTCAGGCTGAGATAAAGGAGCACTGAGAGTTTGGGTAAACAGGACCCAAGTCCATTTAAAGAAGCAGGCCCTGTGTTTACCCAGATGTCTCTACAAAAGAAAGAATAGTCATGTTCTAGTGAGAAAATCTGAAAATTAGAACTTTATGTTAAATATTGCAGTCCATAAATTTTTAAAACTAAATAAAAATAAATGTTAAAAGCCACAGATACTCTTTCTATAAGGTTCTCTGAAAGAAAACAAAATTAATGTTGGACTAAATCATCACTGGAATCTGAAATTAAATTGATCAACTTCATAACATAAAATAAAGGGACAAAAAGAAATGTGTTAAAAGCAGTCCATTTTATAATTCTCTGAATAGATATTGATACTTATGGACAATATCTAAACAAATTCTTAAAAATTATTGCTTAGATGACATTTGTAAGTAAAATTTCCTTAATTTTGGTATGCTGAAAAAATAGAATTTCTAGAGAAAATCTTCAACTTTTCTCTACAGCCTGCTCCTTCACTCTCCTTGTCACAATACTGTGAATCTAAACCTGAATCCCTCTCATAAGTCAAGTTGTTCTCTTGTCTTGGTTTAAAACATCTCAGCTGATGACCCAAAGGCTCAATATTTAAGAAATTAGGATCAAAACTTCTTCAAATTCCACTTCTACTTCCAGATGTATAATAGTTTTTGTTTTTTATCTTCTTCCATTGTAAAGTCAAATATTATTTGAATTCTGAGTAAGCTAACTTTTCTACGTGTGATTGTTACTCTAAACAACCTCATATTCTTTAATAATCTATTTTAACAATTCTTATCACTTTGAGAATTGTTCGTTTACTCAGTCTTTCTCCAACATTGTTTTTTTTTAGTTTCCTTTACATACAAAGTCACTTGGGCATTTCAAATTTTAAAATGTTATTTCTTAACAATATTCTCTCCATGAGCTACTGTACCATTTCTCTCCATTAAAAAAATAATTTTGAACTCTTATTTGAAATAGTAGTCTAGAATTCCAAGCTCTATTTTTATAGATCCATTTTCCCTAAAATGTACTGTATTTCTGTGTTGCTCTGTGAATTCCAAGAGAGCTATATAGAAATAATCATTCCTTGGGAGGTGTTTTAATTTACCTTTGAAAAATTACTTTAGATACCTTTTATGGTAATATCTTACTTTTGTTCTCTTTGTCTATCTGTTTTACAACTATTTGAATATGTATCTTTAACATAAATATTGCTATATTTGAATCTATATGTAAAATGAATATCACTATACTTTTCTCATGTGTTTTATATTCCTTTTGAATCCTTTCTCTCCACCTCTTAATGCATTTTCATTTTTATATATTACAGCAATTTTTTTAGAGGTTTTTGCTATAGGGCACGTATGCTTGTCAGACAGACAGAGAGAGACAGAGAGATAGAAAGCGAGAAATCACCCCCCAGAGGGGACGGCCAATCCCTTCTCCTCCATTCTCCTCTCGGGATCTTGGGCACGCACGCACACGCACCCGGCGTGAGTTTTAAGCCACCAGGTCTGGGACGCAAACCACGGTCGACTACATGGGAGTCCAGTGACATAGCCATTATGCTAACTGCTGGTCCCTAGCAATTTATTAATAAATACTACATCAAGTTTTCTTTTGCATTTGTTTCCAGGAGGATTTGTTCTGTGATTTTTATGTTCTACTAATATCAGTTAAATATTGCATGAGATATAGTTTAACATTATAAAAGGTGTTGGGGAGGTAGACAATGGCAGAGTGGTAAAATGTGACTTTGTGAGGCAATCCACATGAGAAGGCTCCTGGTTCAAGTCCAGAGATTTCCTGAGTACATGGAGCTGGTGTTCTCCTATAATCTGGATTTGGCTTCCAGTTCGGGGTATATCATGTGGTTAGGGCCCGTTGGGAGGTGTGCTTACTCTCTGTCTCCTTCTCTCAAGGAAGAAATAAATAAACTTCAAAAAAAAAAAAGGGTTAGGAAATAGTTACTTCTCTCCCTCAATATTCTAATTATTATTTTAAAGTTTGATTATACTTGCTAATTAACCCATATAAGCCTGAAATTTTCTTCATGCAGAAAGTATTTTATTTATCTATTTATGCTAAAGAATGTACATACTCACCAGAGAAAGAGAGAGAGAGAGAGGGAAAGAAGAAAGCACTTCCGATGGGGAATTGGTAACCCTGCAATCCCTTCCCATCCATTGGGGATGCTGGACATGCATGGACATGCTCCTGGCATATTTCTAAAGCTGTCAAGTCCAGGACACTAACCATGCAGTTGGTCAAATGGGATCCAGTTGCCCTACCACCAGGCAGTGGAGCTGGCCTGTGAAAAGATGCACTTTGATTTCCTGACATTTCAACATTTTCAAACGTACAGTTATATTGTTTCTTATAGTATGCCTTGTATTATCTGTAGTGATGCTCTCTTTTTCTATCTGGAGAGAAATCTTCATAGCTGTTTATCAATTTCATTAATGCTTGTGAGAACTGAATTCAAATTTTGTGATCTATATTTCTGATTTATTTTCTACTTCATTGCTCTATGATTCTTCATTATTTCCTTACATATTTTTCTAATAAAAATTCCTAAATTTTTTAGCTTTTATGATTGAAAGTTATACCTTTTTCTAAACCCTGATTTTTCTTTTTCTCACTTATTTGATTTAGTGTTTTTATACTCTTCCATTTTGAAACATCTGCCACATTCTTATAATCAATTTTTGACATATAATTTATGTTTAATGACTTGGCTTTATTGCACAAACATTGGGAGTTTCTAGATATCTTGTTTTCTAGTTTAATTTCATTGTACTCAGAGCTCAAACTCTGATATTGCCAATATTCTTAAATCTATTGAAACTTATTATATGGCCCAGAATATGAGTTTTGTTGGTGAATATTCTATTTTTATTGGGGAAAGGGAGATCGCCCGGTTTCTGGATAACATTCTTTCAATGTCAATGTAATCAGTGGATTCCTCTTTTCTTACTAATTATTTGTTTCCTTATCTATTGGTTACTGAGAGAATAGAGTTCAATATCTTTAATATGGCTATAGAGCTGCTCTTTTCTCAGTTATGTGTTTGAATCTTTACCATTAAGTATGTACTGATTTAGTGCCGTATGTCATGTTGGTGAATTGACATTTAGTTTTAGATTTTTAATTACTGTTTTTTTTTTTTTGTGGAGTACAATATGGTTTGTCACAGCATGCATACAGTATATAATTGTCAAATTGAACATTAGATAATAGTTCAGCTCAACTTTTTGTAAGTATATCTTCTATTGTCAATGACAATTTTTACTCTGCTGTGTTAACTATGACCATAATAAAATGTTCTACCTTAAGTCTGCTGACTTTTTGAAGGCTGCTTTCTTTTTCTGATAAATACAGTCATACCAACTTCCTTACTGTTGATATGGGTGCATATTCTACTGATATTAATTTAGCAAAACTTTTGTGTCTATATTTAAAGTCTTCCAACCTCGTTTTCATTTTGATGTCTTGCTTTATATGGAGTCTAAATGTATATTCTTTTGGTTCTATATAAGTCTAACATCTTTATATGTCGGGTTTTGGTTATAGGTCTTTGTTTCTTTTTTCATTTATTCTACTCCCAATTTTTGAGATAATTATTTTTTTATTTATTTTATTTTCTCTTTTCTTTATATTTAGGCTACAACTCTCTGTTTTTAATTTCATCAGTTGTACTCTAGCTGGTGTTCAGGTGCCTCATACATTGAGCGACATTGTGTTCAATAGTCATTTGTGTCAGTTTAAATCAAAAGTTAAAGTAATTAAAATTTTACAGCCTTAAAAATTCAGTCTGAAGCTGCACTAGCCACACTCAAAAGTTTATTAGTCATCTGTAGTCAGTGGTTACATGATTAGATATCATAAATTTTGGATATCATGCATTTTTACCCTTGCAGAAAGTTCTATTGGACAATGTCACCTTGAGTTTATAGTATGAATCTTCAACTTATCACATTCAATCTGCAAATAATTTTATACTACTTCAACATTGCAAGGTTCTCACAGCAATGTAATTCCATTTATATCTTTTTATACTTCTTGTACTTTTATTTTCATAAATTTTATTTCCCTGTATAATATATTCCCCATTATATATTTGCATCATTTTTGCTTTGGCCAGTAATATTTAAAACATTTTTATATGTAAATATTCACAACTGCATCCACTTGTAAGCAGTAATAAAAAGTTAATTTATAAATATTTTAATTTTTACTTTCCTAGTGTTTTTCTTCTTGCAGATCTACAATTTCATACAGTATCCTTTCCCTTCATTCTGAAGACCTGTGTAATAATTTCTTGGCATTTCTTTCTATTGGTGATAGAGGCTCACTGACATTTCTGGCTGAAAATGTTTTTATAACTTCATTTTACAGGATTGTGGCACTAAAAAGATAATCTGGTTACCAAGTTGACTTTTTAATATTTTACAACTCTGAACATGTTATTTCATTATTAGTTTCCATTGATACTTAAATAGCCATATAACAATGCTCCATTCTAAGTAATACTCCCTCCACCTTTGGACAAGTTGTAAGTTTTCCTTTTACTTTTTACTTTTCGGTGATAGAATTTAAGGAAAGGGTCACTGAGGTCTGAAGACCTGGATTTGAGTATCAAGTATGAAATTTCTGATCTGTAAAATCAGCAAATACTTGATTCTCAGTTGATTCCATATATAAAGAAGGAGCAATAATAAAAAAGCTGCTCTGTATTAATGATTAAATTAGTAAATCTGTATGAATACTTTGATCAACATATCACATATCTTTTTTTTTTTTTTTAATGGAGAGGTTTTTGTATAGGGCGCATGTGCTCGCCAGAAAGACAGACAGAGACAGAGATAGAAACTAAGAAATCAATGCCCAAAAGGAATGGCCATGCTTCAGTCCCTTCTCCTTCATTCTCCTCTTGGGATTTTGGGCATGCATGCACATGCACCCGGCACGAGCTTAAGCCACTGGGTCCGGGACTTGAACAGTGCTCTTCCACATGGGAGTCCAACACCATAGCCATTATGCCAACTGCTGGGTCCAATATATATCACATAACTTAAGTGATCAGTGGATGATATTTATTATTGCTTTCTGTGTTTTCTCATGTATATTGCTCACTGTGCAGATTGTATACTGTTTGAGATTTTTAAAAAGCCATATGTAATTAATTTTTCTGTTTTTCTAGAGCAGAAAAATTTCCTTGTTCTTTTGGCATTTCTACATATCATAAATGTAGAAATTATCTGTGGATTTTTTTCTATTAGTATGTGTTTTGTCAAAATAAAATTTGCTTTGAAGCATCTGTGTGCTTAAGTATGTTCTTTTTTGTGTTTAGTAAATACATTTGTTTTATATGTCATACTTTTACTGAAATATTGCCTTGTTTTTGTTTTTTTAAGAACCATATGCTAAAGACAGTATAATTTTCCTTAAAAACTACAAATATTTAATGTACAAATATGAACTTTAAAATGTCTACATTAAATGGAAATGTATTATTCATAAAAAAAGGTACAAAAATAACCAATAGATTAATTATTTAGTTAACAGAGATAATTTTCTACCTGCTACATCTCAGACACTAACTAAGTGCTGGAAATATAACAGTGAGTTAGAAAAAGACCTTTTAATTATGTAGATATTTTTCATTGTAGGAGATGAGTAAAGCAACAATAATAAAAGAGGGAAGGTTTCAAAATTTATCACCTGATGTCTCTGAAATAGATAAAATCACAGTACCTTTAATTTATCAATATCTTATATTAATTTTCTCAAAAAAACCCACCACCATTATTCAGTAAACTAAGTCTCTGAAAATATTTTTCTTTTTGAGAGGTTTTCACTATAGGGCGTGTGCGCTCACCAGACAGAGAGATACATAGAGACAGAAAGCGAGAAATCACCCCCCGGGGCAGATGGCCATGCCACAATCCCTTCTCCTCCATTCTCCTCTCGGGATCTTGGGCACGCACGCACACGCGCCCGGCATGAGTTTTAAGCCACCGGGTCCGGGATGCAAACCGCGGTCGACTACGTGGTAGCCCAGTGACATAACCATTACGCTAACTGCTGGTTCCCTCTGAAAATAATTTTTAAAAATTCTGGTGAAGACATTTTATGTTCCATAAAAATATAATTATACAATATTCTTCAAAAGTAAAAAAAAAAAAAAATCTCTTTAATGACCCCAAGTATTGTGTTTTTATAGTAATAATCTCTCTTTTTAAAACTAAATGTGTGGGGAACCAGCAGTTAGCGTAATGGCCATGTCGCTGGACTCCCACGTAGTCGACCGTGGTTCGTGTCCCGGACCCGGTGGCTTAAAACTCACGCCAGGCGCGTGTGCGTGAGTGCCCAAGATCCCGAGAGGAGAATGGAGGAGAAGGGATTGCGGCGTGACCATCCCCCCTGGGGGGTGATTTCTCGCTTTCTGTCTCTATGTCTCTCTCTGTCTGTCTGGCAAGCGCACCCGCCCTACAGTGAAAATCTCTCCAAAAAAAACTAAATGTGTGATTTGTAATAGTCAACTGATTCATTGGATTTATGTTTTTGCCTTCCTTTATTTAGATGTACATTAAGGCTAATTGAAATCGGTATTTTCAGCGCCAGGTGATGATGCAGTGGTAAAATGTGGGACTCTGCAGGAGAGGTTACTGTATGAAGAACAAGCTGGGGATATTATCTTTCTTTTCTCTCTCTCTCACTTATGAAAAAAATATATATACTTAAACCAAAGTTTTGAAGTGTACATTTTGCCAAATCAGTTCTATTATCATTAAAAATGGTAAGATAAGGGGATCAGCAGTTAGCATAATGGCTATGTCGCTGGACTCCCATGTAGTCGACCGTGGTTCACATCCCGGACCCGGTGGCTTAAAACTCACACTGGGCACATGTGTGTGCATGCCCAAGATTCCAAGAGGAGAATGGAGGAGAAGGGATTGTGGCATGGCCATCTGCCCCGGGGGGTGATTTCTTGCTTTCTGTCTCTGTCTCTCTCTGTCTGGAAAGCGCACGCACCCTATAGCAAAAACCTCTCAAAAAAAAAGAAAAACAAAACAGTAAGATAAAATGCTAAATGATGATGCCAATGCATACAATTTGCTGGTCAAAAATATTAGTTTGATTGGGTCTTCATGACAAAATACCACAGACACCGTGACTTAAAGTAACAGAAATTTATTTGTTCACAGTCTAAAGGCCAGAATCCCAGATCCGTGTTTCAGTTCTGGTTCCTTCCAAGGTAGCTGTCTCTTTGTCTTGCAGGTGGTCACCATCCTGCTGGAACCTCACATGGAATTTTCTTTCTGTGCCATTCCTGGTCTCTCTGCCTTACATTGCGTTCTTCTCTTCTTATAAGGACATCAGTCAGATTGAATTAAGGTACACACTAATAGTCTCATTTTAATTTAATCCTTTTAAAGACCCGGTGGCTTAAAACTCACACTGGGCACATGTGTGTGCATGCCCAAGATTCCAAGAGGAGAATGGAGGAGAAGGGATTGTGGCATGGCCATCTGCCCCGGGGGGTGATTTCTTGCTTTCTGTCTCTGTCTCTCTCTGTCTGGAAAGCGCACGCACCCTATAGCAAAAACCTCTCAAAAAAAAAGAAAAACAAAACAGTAAGATAAAATGCTAAATGATGATGCCAATGCATACAATTTGCTGGTCAAAAATATTAGTTTGATTGGGTCTTCATGACAAAATACCACAGACACCGTGACTTAAAGTAACAGAAATTTATTTGTTCACAGTCTAAAGGCCAGAATCCCAGATCAAGGTGTTTCAGTTCTGGTTCCTTCCAAGGTAGCTGTCTCTTTGTCTTGCAGGTGGTCACCATCCTGCTGGAACCTCACATGGAATTTTCTTTCTGTGCCATTCCTGGTCTCTCTGCCTTACATTGCGTTCTTCTCTTCTTATAAGGACATCAGTCAGATTGAATTAAGGTACACACTAATAGTCTCATTTTAATTTAATCCTTTTAAAGATTCTATCTTCAAATATAATCACATTCTGAGATACCAGGGAGTTAAAGCTTAAACATACGAGTTTTTGAGAGTGATGCAATTATGCTCATAACATAATGATAAGAATTCACCACACTACCATGGTTTCTGGTTTAAATATAGTAGGAAGATGTCCTTTTAAAAACTGGAACTATAGCTTAAAATTTGAAGTGGTCGAATTTAGTACATTAGATATTCAGTTGTTCTTATATATAGCAGGTCTATGCTAAATTAATGACAAATGATAACTGTTTTGAATATGCAAATACACTTTCTCCTTTACTTTTCTTTCTTTCAGAAAAATAAAATTACTCTTTTGATTCAGAGAGCAAGGGATTAACACCTCTCCTGGGGGACCGAGGTCAGCTTCTCTCATATTATTCTACTGTTCTCCCTAGTCTCCTTGGTTGTCAGGATAAGTACCAGGATTTCAGGATGCCACTCCACAACCAGAACAGGAAAGAACACTAATTTTACTAATATAATCAGTGACATTAATTTTAGATAACAGTGTAAGACACCTGTCCCAGCCTTCTCAGCACCATGGACTGCTTCATGGAAAACAATTCCTCCACCGACACCAGGGAGGTGCTTGGTCCCAGGATGACCCAAGGGCACCATGTGCATCATGGATCCCTTTTCCGTCACTACCACGTTGGAATTTACAATGAAACAATCACACAATATAGGCTCATGCTCCCATGAGAATTCAATACCAATGCTGCTCTCAGGGAGGACCTTGATCTGCAAAGTGTCTTTGTGTGTCCTCTGGGTACTGTTTTGCTAGGTCTATGTGCCCTCAAAATCTGAAATCTGTGTTTGATTGAACTCATGATTTCTATTCTTTCAGTCAATTCCAAACTTGTTTTCTTTTACTAACTGATTTGCCTTCATGTTCTCTGATAAGAGCAGATCTGAATTTCTGCCTCATTCCCCATCCAACTTAGTAGGAAGATCTTAAAGAAGCATCCATTATTACAAAACTCAATGTAAGATGGTGGTCTTCCCAGGAGATCTGCTGACTGCACACAGTATCCACATCAGATGTATAACCTGTAGACACTTCAGGCTGTCTTCACGTGCTCTTAAACTTGATGTACTCTTAGAATCTAAGGTTGCACCATAAAGTTAACCATCTGATTCATCTGCTAGGCATATATGGCACAGTCTGATGTTGACATTTCTCTCAGACTTACAGAAGAGTTTTGAATATCAAGCCACCTCTTAACTTGCCAAATCTAAATTCATAGAAGAGAAAAATAAGAAATAAAAAAATGAAAAACAACAGAAACATCTGCTTATTATATTCCTTTATTTTCCTCTTCCTGAATCTTCCCCAGTTTCAATCTCTCTGATAAAACATACTTTTTCTAACATTTTTTTTCTTTTTTTCCATCTTTCTGGTTAATACCTAATTTGTGTATGTGATAGTCTCACGAATCAATTCACTCTGACTTTGAAATCTGTATTTTGATCACATCCACAGAATTTTTTTTTTTTAAATAAAACTTAACAAATAGGAAGACCAGCAGATGGTCTAGTGGTTCTATTACTGGACTCCACATGGACAACTACGTTTTGAGTCTTGGACCTAGTGACTTGAAACTCATGCTCAGTGAGTGTGAATGTGTTCCCAAAATCCTGAGAGGAGAATGGAGGCTTGGCCATCCCCCTGGGGGTGATTTTTCACTTTCCCATTCACTGAGTCAGCCCCTCCCCCCCCCATTTACAGGAGCACATGCCCTAAGGCAAAAACCTCTGTTGGTTTGTTTCCTTCATCTTCCACTTCAAGAGTTTATTTTGTGAGTTAATGTAGAAGTCTAGACGGATCACACTGATGCTAATGATGTTCATCTCAAACACTCCTGCCTGTATGAGTAGAACTTCTGCCCACAAGAAGTCTCATTCCAATCTAAGATATTTTTTATTTGGGCTTGATGTAGGCACAACCATAACTTAAAGCCTATTATGGACAGGAATGTCAAGATGAAAATCTTCAAAAGAGCACTTTTCTGACAATTATATTTGTACAATAAATTTTCTCCTCTTAAGTTAATGATACAGCTTCACAGATGGAGAGTGAGTGTTTCTTGGCCCAAAGTTAGAGGTGGCATTCGTGGCATATCTGAAAATTATAACCAGGACAGTAATCTGTTGACCCTGATAGGCCCCCAAATAGTAGACTTGAGTTTGAAATTGTAGGACCTGTATCAATAACCATTTTTCTAGATTGTTCTTTAAGAGAAAGGCCTCCTTGTGAATTTAGGGTGAAATAGGAAATTGTTGTCCTGATTCCATCTCTGCATACCTCATTGTTCACTTAAGTTTTTTTTTTTTTTTTTTCTTTTGGAGAGGTTTTTGCTATAGGGCACGTGCGCTCGCCAGACAGAGAGAGACATAGAGACAGAAAGTGAGAAATCAACCCCCCCCAGAGGGGATGGTCACACCGCAATCTCTTCTCCTCCATTCTCCTCTTGGGATTTTGGGCACGCACACACACGCGCCCGGCGTGAGTTTTAAGCCACCGGGTCTGGGATGCAAACCGCGGTTGACTACGTGGGAGTCCAGCAACATAGCCATTACACTAACTGCTGGTTCCCAAGTTTTTGTGTTTTTCCTTAGTCATGTCAATTGATCTTTCCCCCCAAATCTTTCCTGTTCATATTAACCTCTAATATATTTCCCAAAGAACACCCATTGTACTGTACTTAATGACTGAGGGGTTTGAGTTTGTTTTCATAAGAAAACAATTTGTTTTGAAGTTTGTTCCAGTTTTGCCAGCCGTTTTCAAAACATACACCTTGGGAAGAGCAGATGGCATAAGGTTACACTGCTGGACTTCCATGTAGTCAATCATGGTTCCAGTCCTGGACCTGGTGCAGTGTGGCCATATTCCCTGGAGGATGATTTCTCGCCTCCTGTCTCTGTCTCTTTCTGTTTCTCTCTGTCTCTCCAGTGAGTACAAACATCCTATAGCAAAAATCTCCCTAAAGAAAAAAAAATGCACCTTGGTATTGGCAACGGAATTTGTTTTTTGGGTTTTTTTTTTTTTAGGGAGATTTTTGCTATAGGATGTTTGTACTCACTGGAGAGACAGAGAGAAACAGAAAGAGACAGAGACAGGAGGCGAGAAATCATCCTCCAGGGAATATGGCCACACTGCACCAGGTCCAGGACTGGAACCATGATTGACTACATGGAAGTCCAGTGACATAGCCACTATGCTAACTGCTGATCCCAACAATGAAATTTTTTTAATCACTTTTTGCATGTGTATTAAACTTCCTATTTCCAGTTTAAAATCATTCACATGTTTCAGAATCTTCTGGATTTCTAAATGAGCCTATATCAATCAATGCATTTAGTAATTTACTCATCCTGTCTTTACCTGTGTGACTGGATAAATGAAAAGACTTTGAGAATAGGCTCCAAACAATGTTTTTAATATCTACAAGTTTTCTGAAAATCTCTGGTCATCTGTGCAATTTGTTGTCTTTTATGTGCTGATGTCTTCTTGTTCGGCCTTTCATTCTAACTTTTGAGGTCTAGATTTTTAGTTATTCATCCCCACAAATACCATCAAAACTATCAGTTCAGAGAATAAAGTTCAGAATAATAATAAATGTTCTGGGAACTAGCAGTTAACGTAATGGCTATGTCACTGGATTCCCATGTAGTCGACCGCGGTTCGCGTGCCAGACCCAGTGGCTTAAAACTCACGCCGGGCGCGTGTGCGTGCGTGCCCAAGATCCTGAGACGAGAATGGAGGAGAAGGGATTGTGGCGTGACCATCCCCCCTGGGGGGTGATTTCTCACTTTCTGTCTCTCTGTCTCTCTCTGTCTGGTGAGCGCACATGCCCTGTAGCAAAAACCTCTCCAAAAAAAAAAGAGAATAATAATAAATGTTCTTAATTTAGTGCAGATTATTAGCCTGAGTGTGCGATTATTGTGCTTTATTTGCAAAGACTTCATTCTACTTAGCAATGTATTTTTAAGAGTCGATGAATTGTTAAAATATTTTTCGATTCTTACAGAGAACGTGTCTATTCAACCACCAGGTATGCAGTGCACTCAGTCTAGCATTGCTTCTAATTAACTTGGGTCCTTTATATTTGTTAGTTTTTGTCATCCAAACACTGAATTCCAGCTTCAAATTATCATTAGAGTCTCTTGAGGATATAGTGTCTTACAGAATTTTGGTTTCCAACATAGATTTACTTGGTCAGAATATGTATAAAGTGCGTGTGTGGCATCTTCAAAAAGTTTATGAAAAATGCATATTATGACAAAACTATGCATGTCTTTCAAATTTTACTACACCAAAATAAACTCGTACTTTAATTCCATTTTTCTGTGAACTTTATGAAGTCCTCTTGTATTTTATCAAGATTCTCAAATGAATCTTGCTAACATTAAAACTTAAGAAGAATCTCTTTGGCTCATGTGTAGCCTCATTAAGGCTACACATTCATTGTGTGGGGAAGCCGACTACCAATTTCAATCTGCACGATTCAAATTTAATTGATGTTACATGTGACCTAGAAAGGGACTTTAAAAAACTTCTGAGGCGACTCAAGCATACCAAGAAGTTGTAGAATTGCTCCTTCTGGGGATGCTATTTCATTTTTCTTTGGATCAACACAGTGTTTAGCAAAACTGTGGTACTTTGTAGGTGCTCAATAAAGGCTGGTTGAGTTAAAACTTTTATATGCAAGGTGACCCTAATGAGATTGTAATTATTTGCATTTCTTTTTAAAGACGGAAGAATTCTGTAAACTACATCTCAGTGCTGTTCATTTTATTTTTTATTAGTCATGGATTAAAATTTTAATGAGATAGTTAAAGGTAAACACCTTCCAACTAATTGTTTCAACAAAGGCTGTAATTTTACAGACTTGATTCATATGCAAGCAAATTTCTTCACTAAAAGATAAAAACTTATGCTAATATCTTACATTGTTTAACACTTTATCAATTACTACTTAGAGACCCCAATGGCCTAAGCAAAGTTTATAGTTGGGATAAACAGAACATTTTTAATAAGCAGAATTTTGAATGTGGAAATACACATTCACACATATAAACACACGTAAAACCTTATACATAGAAGGGTAACATTTAAATATTTTTCTAAGTGAATTTTGAGGTTGTTGTTTTAGCTGCAACTGTTCCCTGCAGCCTCTGTTTTTCACTTCATAAACATTGCGGTGTCCTATTGTCCTATACTGTTGAACAATTCTGAGTAGAATACATTTCCCCAAACACAAGAGTTACTGACTTTCTAGCAATGGTACGGAAAAAAAAAGAGAGAGAGAGAGAAGAAACCATTATAGAATATAAATTTGAATTATTTTCTAATTTAAGTCATCCTCCTGGGTATTTATTATTTTTATCCCTGCTTTTGTAAGATGCTATTCTTCTTTATTATTTTAAGAAACAAAGGTAGAATACCATTTTATATATCTTGTTTTACTTCGATGACATGATTGTATGACTTTAAGTATAAAATGATGAAGGTTCTTTTCATCTAAGATCATTTAAAGTGGAAAATTAAAAACATCTCTACTTTAGAAAAATAGAAAAGATATTTTTGTGTAACAATTGAAACAAAGAGAAGCATTGGTCTTGTTGAGGTTTACTTTGCAGAGACTGGCTTCTGGTTCTTCTGGTATTTTCTAGGTAACGTAGGAACATGTCATATTCTCATTTCAAGGTTAATTCTGCTTATTTGTAATGTCAAATGTAGTCCTTCTCTTAGTGGCCTCCTTTTTAAATGGCTTCCTACTCTTATTAAATGAGTTATTACTTCAGTAGAATACAATCAATTACCATGAACATTACAATACATTCGAATATCAAGATCTACCCTGCAGAGACATCTGATTGAGCCTGGGAATTTAACTACCTGAAGCTTGCTGAGACAGTTTGTGGGCATTTGGCATGACATTGCATTTCTGAATTTGTTTTGTCTGTAAACAAGGGACCTCTGTCTTCAAGGCAGTCCATCTGGCTATTGTCTGAAGGTTTAATTTGCTTTGGACATTCTGGATGTGCAATGAGCCAGACTTTCCAGTGAGAAACTGTGAGTAAGCATTCCAGGAAGCTTCATTAACTCTTCAAGCATGGAAGTGCCCTGTTAGCCAGCCCTGAGGGTTCTCGCTTGATAGGCATCACTAGATAATTTGGAGGAGTCAGAAGTGACAGGTTCAAGTTCCCTGGGAAATTGCAACTCAGTAAACCAAAGTCTGATAGCATGTTCTAATCTGCATAAAACAGTGCGAAAGCACAGCAATGCAATGTGGGATTTACAAATGAAACTTAACTCCTTCTAAAAGAATATATATATATATATATTCAGCTTATTAGGCTAGACCAGTCAGCTTCTTCATGATGTTAGTTCTTACTCTTGTGTGTGTGTGTGTGTGTGTGTGAGTGTGTAGTCATTTAACTATTTTTATATTTGTTTAATATTTTTTAATTTAGTTACAACATATTTGGCTAACAGCAGGGAAAAGTAGTTGTTAAAAAACTAAAAACACATCAGTGTTAAGACTGAAACTTAATTTTTGTAATGTCTGATTATTTTAATTCTTTCATATGTATAAAAGTAAGGTTTTATATTCTTTCTAGTTAAAATAAAATCTTAGGCAATTATCACTAGTGATAGAGAGAGGTTGAACAAGAGAGAGCAAAAGAGAGCGATGTGGAAATTGCTGCGGTCGACATTTCAGTTGGCTCTATTGAGGTGTATCTTCTCTGCGGCAAGATTCTAGCACTCATGTGGGTGATTCCCCTTTAATGTTGTACTACTGAAAAAACTGGTCTGTCGAGAATGAACAAACATTTATTGACATCGTAAACCTTTTGTGATTTTCTCTAACATTTATGATGATTTACACTACTGTGAGCTTTGTACATAAGTTATCTTATTATCTTGTTTTTCTCTTTTTTTGTACCTCCCCATACTAATTTCCAGTGTTTTCCCCAGATGTTGTATTTACTCTAGGCTGTTGAAGCTAATTGTGATAAGCCAGAGGGCACATATTGTTTCAAATCTACTGGCCATCCTCCCAAAATCCTTCTTTCTTTTGTGTGTTGAAGATGATTCTTTTTTATTCTTTATACATTGCATTGCCTGCAGAGACATTTTATGAACTATGCAGTATAATGTAGACAATTTTCTTTATGTTCACATTCTCAAACTTATTAAAGACTATCACAGGTACATTTAGACTATACCAGTTTTATTGATTTACTCTCAGATAGACTATAAGACACTTAATAGCTGAAATGATGATTTGAATCTGCTTCCCAAATAATATGACACTGTACCTGCCATATTACAAAAGCTCAGTAAATATTAGTTAATTTAGTGTAGATCATTTTTGTGGTATTTGATTTCAAACAAAATGAGATTCTTTAACCTCCTGGAAAGTGGAGTAATTTGGAAATTTCTATTAATCAAGAGAAAAATTGACATTCAAGATTAATTGTTTGATATGTGAATTGACATAAAGGTTGCTTTTAAAGAGTATATTTTTGTTCAACTCCAGTAGCAGAGCATAGTAAAATCACTCTGAAAGGGCTAAGTTTCTTTCTTCTTTTTTTTTTTGGAGAATTTTTTGTTTGTTTATTTTGTTTTGTTTTTGTTTGTTTGTTTTTGGTATAGGGTGCTTGTGCTCCCAAGAAAGACAGAGAGAGACAAAGAGACAGAAAGCAAGAAATTATCCCCCAGGGGACATGGCCACACCACAATCCCTTCTCCATTCTCCTCTCAGGATTTTGGACATGCACGCACACATGCCTGGCGTGAGTTTAAAACACCAGATTTGGGACTTGAACCGCAGTTGACTACATGGGAGTCCAGCGATATAGCCATTATGCCAGCTGCTGGTCTTGAAAGGGCTAAGTTTCAAAAAAGTTACTTTTTATGTATTTGCACCCAGAATCTCAATACTTAAAATGGGCCGATATTTATTATCATTGAAAGATCTCAACATTTGATAGACTTATTTTACTCATAAAAGATAGAATGGACCAAATTTTAAACTTGATCTTTCCTTAATAGGCCTTCTTTTTTTCCCCCTAATAAAAAAGAAACTTTTAAAAATTATTCACCAAGCATTTAAGTATAGTTTTATCTATTCATTGTTTCACAGATAATTTCCTATTGAAATCACCAAGTTTCTTTCTAGCCATCCAGTTTCCTGGGAAAGACTGGCTAATCTGATAGCAAGAGAGAAAGTGTTCTATCCAAATGTACATTAAAATGAACTTTAAGGCAATTCAGAACATTGATTTTTGGCAGGATTTTACTTATTACGAAGAGGAAAAGAATGGGATCTGCCTATCAAAATGATGAAACTGAGCACACATCTGCCAAGAGCACTCTGTGAATTGCTGAAATGTATTATTAACCTTGAACACAATATGTTTCATCAAACAAAAGAAATCCCATTATGACTGCCAATTTTAATATTGGTGACATAGCTCTATTAAAAAAACTTCCGTGAGGTTTTTATAAATCACAAGAATGTAAGTTAGATGTGCATATGTATATGTATTTTTTCAAGTATTGTTTTTTTGGGGGGGAAAATCTAGTAACTGCTATTTATAAATGAAAACATGGTAAAATACGGAACTGGTATTTTTCCTATTAGAAGCTTAGGTTGTTAGAATAATAGCCAAGAGACATCCATAAATAAAAACATGGAACATTTTAATAATCTTTCAAAACCACCAACTATTGAAAAACTTTGAAAAATACTTTTATAATCCAAGGTGTCAAAATATTTCAATCCTGAAATCCATTCGTTACTCTGTCTCATAGAAATCACAGACTACAGTTGGTCATAGAAGTATTCACAGCTGGGACCAGCAGACAGCATGATGTTTACATTGCTGGACTCCCACGTAATTGTGATACAAGTCCTGGACCTGGTGGCTTAAACTCACGCCAAGTTTATGTGCATACTTGCCCCAAATCCCAAAAGGAGCATGAGGAGAAGGGCTTGTGGCGTGGCCGTCCTTCTGGGGGGTGATTTCTCACTTTCTGTCTCTGTCTCTGTGTTTCTGGCAAGTGCACATGCCCTATAGCAACAAGTTCTCTCTGTGCCCAAACAAAAAAAGCATTCTGTCCAATCGGCCAATGTGAATGTCAAATGCCGGTGACCTGATCCTATCCCAGTGAGTTTGTCCAGAGTCCCTCCGTCAAAAGCGTGGCATAGTGCGGCCATGTGCTTCGGTGGCTACCACAAACCTGCTGCATCAGTTTGTGGTCTTGATCCTTTTGTCTCCAAAATATGTCCTTCATAATAAATAATCTCTTTAATAATATATTAAATATTATTACATTTGTAATGTAGTATATATTAATATTATATATGCCATATTAATATTAGTCTTTTCATGATGCTGGTGAGTACAAATCTACCTGGGAATGGAGCCCAATCTTTCATATATCATGTATGTAATGTATATAATATATAAAAATAAGTATTATTTAACATTTCTTCGTCTATAGATAATTTTATACATTTACTTTACTGGAATCTTAAAAGAAAACCTACACTTCCAAATAGGCTATATCAATTCTTGTTTTATTCTCAAATCAACGTAGCCTAAATTAGAATATTTCAATGATAAAGTAAGAAATAGCCACATTAGTGATACTGGGAGGGCGTTTATCTCAAATTTAGTTGGCCGTATGTTATACATTGTAAGACATGGAGAGCTTGGACTCAAAACACAGGGTGCATGATTATATCTCAAAAAAATTTCTCTTTTACTGTGCTTTATGATAACAGCATCTATTCCTATGCTTTAAAGTGTATTTATTTCTCTTTTATAGAAGAGAGACAGAGAGAAGAGGGGAGAGAGAGAGAAAGACAAGCACAGGTCTTACTCTGAACCTTCTTCAGCCTTTCTCAGTAGGCCAGGATCCTGGGCATCTCCCTGTGATGCTGGTGGGTACAAGTCTACCTGGGAACTGAACCCAGTCTGCCATACCATCTTCAGCATTACGGAGATTAGCAGTGCTACTGCACCACCATGGTTGGGATTAAGGTGTCCATTGTTGACTCTGAGATGTGGGGTTGATGTGATATAGTGAGATAACTAGGAAGCAACTCAAAAGGGGCTACAAAATAAATAGGTGAAATAAGTGTTAGAAGAAAAGTTATTTAAAGCCAAGTTTGTGGGATTGCATTACATATCTTCCTTGATATTACAGTCAGTAAACATAGAATTTGCAGTTAATTTTCTTTTAATCTAATTATATCTCTCTCTCAAGTTGATTATAGCTTTTAACAGAGTGCTAAAAACTATCATATAGAGCAGCCCGTGGCCTGATGTGGGGAGTGCTTGGTCCCACATAGCCAACCATGTAGTTCAAGTACCAGATCTGGCAGCTTGGAAAATATTCCAAGTGTGTGTCTGTGTGTGCCAAAATCCTAAAAGAAGGGGGAGATGAAGAAGGGATTGCAACATGACCATGCCTCATGGGTGGTGCTTTCTCCTCCTTCTTTCCCTCTCTGACCGTCTCTCTGTCTCTCTCTGAAGAGCACATACTCTTTCTGGCAAATAAAAAAGTTATATATTACAAAATTTCTCATTTGCATTTATAATGTACAAGTCACTGTCCAAGATGTTGGGGTACAACAGAAAAATTGAAATAAAACAAAAACAATGGTCTTTAAGATGTGTTCATTCTTAGTGATATATACATAATAAACACACACACACACACACACACACACACATATATATGTCTAAAATCTACACACATATGTAAATGTATACACAAATGTATACAGATAAATATTTTAGTATATTCATATATAACATAAATAATATGAATCATTATTTTTATAATTTACATATCAGTATATATGCAGAGTGCATATGTATAAATATGTGTTATATATATTTGTCTATTATATATGTATATATGTTACATATATATGTCTCTCTGTATACATACATACATATGTACTTTATATATTAAATTACATTATTTAGATTTAGTTACATTATATATATACACTATATTATACTATATACATTATATGACAGAAGCAAGAAATCACCCCCCAGGGAGGATGGCCACATTGCAATCCTTTCTCCTCCATTCTCCTCTTGGGATCTCGGGCACACACGCACATGCGGCCGGCATGAGTTTAAGCCACCAGGTCCAGGACTCCAACCGCGGTCAACTACATGGGAGTTCAGCAACGTAGCCAATACGCTAACTTCTGGTCCTGTAAATTATATACTATTACATTATATAAAACATAAACACATATAATTATATACATTACACTGGAGCAATTAATATATATACATATAATTATGTCTAATATACTATACACATTATAATATATGCACATATAATGCCTCTGTCTCTGTATACATGTGTGCATAATATTTATGCATGTACATGTGTGTTACATGTATATATATATTGTTTTACTCATTGGCCTAATTTTTTCCATGAGTGCAGGAGACAGGGTGAAATAGGTAGAGAGGTAGAACCTGTCACATTCTGGATGCTGAATCTACCCCCAGGTACATCCAGCCCTAGAACTCAGGCACACCTGTGCCAGAAACCTTCAGTGTGGTCTCTAGACCTACACCCAAAACTTCCCATGTGGGTCTGCCTCACATGCATCTTACCTCTGTGCCCACTGTCCATCTCTAAACTGTATTAATCTTCTATCTATTTTAATATTACAAATTTTTTGTTGAGGATAAAGGGAGGATTTGGACAAATAAACTGATCTATGAGTGCATGTACTATACAGCAACTAAATTCCTGTTCAAGGCTATGCGATAGGCACCGATCAGACAATATTCAGCTTAGGACTAATTCATTTCCTATGATTGTGGTTCTGTTTTCAAGTCGAGAAGTTTTTCTTTTTTTAAAAAAATTTTTTTTAAACCAGACCATTTTATTATGCCTCCTTTGCCCAGATATTGTTTTTCTTTAAACAACATAAATAATGAACATCACATTTGTAGTTTTACATATAGAATACCAGACTCATGCTAAATCTTATTTAAGAATAAGAACAGATCAGTCTTTAATTATGATCACTTGTAGAAGATCAAAATACAGAGCTGGTATAAATTAAAAAGGAGAAGATAGTGATTTTTTTAAAATCTTATTTTTATTTATTCATTAATTTATTTTTAATTTTGCTAGAAGGCACAGTGTGTGTGTGAGAGAGAGAGATACGAAGAGAGAAAACAGAAAGCCCCTCCTGTAGAAAACGGTCACACCTCAATATACCCTTCTCCATTTTTGTTTGTTTGTTTCTTTAAATGTGTGCTATCAGGTGTGTGTGCTTCCCAGAGACAGAGATAGAGAAAGAGAAGGAGAGAGGGAAAATAAGAAAGTATTCTCCAGGAGAAATGTCATGCCTAAATCCCCTCTCCTCTATTATCCTCTTAGAATTTTGGGCACCCATAAACACGCGCCTGGTGTGTTTTTCAAACCACCTGGTCTGGGACTCAAATTGCTAGGTTGGCCATGTGGGATCCAGGTGCTTTAAACCCTGTGGCATCTGCTGGCCTTCCCCCACTCTGTTATCTCCTCCTTTTAGGATTTTTTTTTTTTTTGAGAGGTTTTTGCTATAGGGCACGTACGCTCGCCAGACAGGGGGACAGGAAGATAGAAAGCGAGAAATCACCCCCAAGGGGGGATGGTCACACCACAATCCCTTCTCCTCCATTCTCCTCTCAGGATCTTGGGCACACACCCACACGTGACTGGCGTGAGTTTAAGCCACCGGGTCCAGGACTCGGACCGCGGTCGACTACGTGGGAGTCCAGCGACATAGCCATTAGGCTAACTGCTGGTACCCTCCTTTTAGGATTTTGACTATGCAAGCAGACAAGCCTTGCTTGTTCGTCAAGGCTCTGGGTGGGAACTCCAATTGTGCAGTTTGCTTTATGGGATCCAATCACCTGAACCAGCATGCCACTGGCTGACCTATCAGATTTTTCTTTAACTGGAAATCACAAAAGAAATAGAATGCTTTAGCACCTTTAAAACATAACAATATAAGAGTTCTTCAAAAAGTTCATGGAGAATGCATATTATGAAAAACTATATATAGATTTTATTTTTTCTTTCCTCAATAAAGCCGTACTCATATGTCCTTAATAAGCTTAAGAAGGTCTTCATAATCTTTCATCTCATAATGTAGGCATGGGGTCTTTCTCTGAGAGCATTCCTCCCCAGCATTCCTTGTATCAGAGCACAATGAGATGTGTTAGATAAATGGGAGAGGCTAATTATAACAAAAACAATCATTCTATTGACTTTAAAAGCCCCAAGCCCCACTGATCACTGACTATAAGCCTCGAGGGCATTAACATCCTGACAGTACTGCTTGGGCCATAACTATTTTGAATATTACAGCAGGTGAAAAGTTCTAGGATGGAGGTGAATAAACTTTGCAATTAGGTTTCTTTTCTCTCTTCATGGTCTCTAAGTTCGAATAATTTTATGAATAACCTCTAAAATAAAATGACTAAACTACCATCACAATGTACAATTATTCTCCAAAATGCATCTAAATACATTCACAAACAAAATTGAATTTTGCCTATGGGTAATATGATATGCATGAGGGTAATACGATATGTAATAATAAGAGCTTCATTAATTCAGTAAATAAGAGTTTTGAATAAGGTAAAAATACACCTGATATATCAGATTCCACTGTATTAATATTATACCATCAGATTCCTTCATATGTCTGCGTACTTTTCCTTAATTTAACAAATTATAAAATTGTTGACATATTTCAATTAAAATGTTTAAGTACTGAAATCATGAAATTAATTTACTAAAATTGATCATAACACAGTTGGCTTAGTAGAATACTTAAACACAAAGCTACAGCAGATTTCTTTTTTTTCTTTTTTTTTTGGAGAGGTTTTTGCTATAAGGCATGTGCACTCACCAGACAGACAGAGACAGACAGAGAGACAGAAAGCAAGAAATCACCCCCCTAGGGGGGATGGCCGTGCCGCAATCCCTTCTCCTCTATTCTCCTCTCGGGATCTTGGGCACGCACGCACACGCACCTGATGTGAGTTTAAGACACTAGGTCAGGGACTCAAACTGCAGTTGGCTACATGGGAGTCTAGCGACACAGTCATTACGCTAGCTGCTGGTCCCAACCACAGCAGATTTCTGACAAAAGACTAACTAGTCTATTGGTCAGAATAAAAATCTAATGCAGAATAATTCTTGTGTGTATGAGTGTGCTTGTGTGTATAGTTTTAGAGAGGGTTTAACTACATCTCAGTTAAAGAGATGAGAAAAAGATGTAGAGACAGTGAGAGGGAAAGTGGAAAAGCACCGCGCCCCCCCCCCCCCCCAGGTGGGATGGCCATGCAGCAATTCCTACTCCTCCATTTTTTTCTTGGGATATTGGGAATGTATGCACACATGCCCAGTGTATTTCAGGCTGCTGGGTCTGGGACTTAAACCGTGGTCAGCCATGTGGGAGTACAATGCCTTAACCACCAGTCAGCTGCTGGCTTCAAAGCCTCCAGAGTAGTTGTGGCCACAGGTGCATGATACCATGCTTGATTTTTTAAGGGAGACTGGTAATTAAATAAGGGTTTCCTATATGGCCTCAGCCTACCAAGTAGCAGTGTCCAACTTATGTAATGGGGGGGACAGGTCACAAGAAGAATTCTGTAGAAAAATAGCTGATTGTAACTTTATATAAAGCTCCTGGTTTTGGTTTTTGTACTTGTTTTTCTTTTGAGGGTGGCAGTCTTCACATTTTTTAGCTTTTTATTTCTACAGTTCATCGCTCTGTTTTAGACATGAGAGGGGCTTTTTAAAGCAACACTGGGGACCAGCAGTTAGCATAATGGCTATGTCACCTGACTCCCATGTAGTCAACAACGGTTTGAATCCCGGACCCGATGGCTTAAACTCATGCTGGGCACGTGTGTATGCATGCCCAAGATCCAGAGAGGAGAATGGAGAAGGGATTGCAGCGTGGCCATCCCCCTGGGGGGTGATTTCTCGCTTTCTATCTCTCCAGTCTCTCTCTGTCTTTCTGGTGAGCACACGTGCCCTGTAGCAAAAACCTATCCAAAATAATAATAATAATAATAGTAACACTGAATGGGCGATTCTCTTTCAAACAAAATTTTCCATCTCTGCCTTCCACCATCTATAAAGTATTAGACCTCATCAAAGTTATTCTGCCAATGACTCAATTTCTGCTTTGTGATTTGGAAGAATTTTCAATACAGTTAAAATAATGGGAAATCTTTTTTTTTTTTTTAGAGAGATTTTCACTATAGGGTGCGTGTGCTCGCCAGACAGACAGAGAGAGACATAAAGATAGAAAGCGAGAAATCACCCCCCAGGAGGGATGGTCACGCCGCAATCCCTTCTCCTCCATTCTCCTCTCGGGATCTTGGGCATGCACGCACACGCACCCAGCATGAGTTTTAAGCCACCGGGTCTGGGATGCGAACCATGGTCGACTACATGGGAATCCAGTGACATAGCTATTATGCTAACTGCTGGTTCCCAAAATAATGAGAAATCTTAATCCTTACAAATGTTCTTGAAACAGCTTGTATGTTTTGGCAAATGTAGTTCATTTACATTTTATGATGAATAAATTTATAACTTTATTGTGTATATATATATATATATGTTTCACTATACTGAATATGAGAAAACATTATTTTCTTCAATGAAAAATATTAACTGTTGGCTAAAATATGTCATTATACAGTTTTATATATGTGTTTCATAGTATGATCTATTAACTCTTAAAAAGCTGAATGTCATCAGTTTTCTGAAAAATATACACTAAAGGGACCAGCAGTTAGTGTAATGGCTATGTGGCTATACTCCCACGTAGTCGACCATGGTTCGCGTTCCAGACCCAGTGACTTAAAACTCACGCCAGGCATGTGTGCGTGAGTGCCGGAGATCTCAAGAGGAGAATGGAGGAGAAGGGATTGCGGCGTGACCTTTCCCCCTGGGGGGTGATTTCTCGGTTTCTGACTCTCTGTCTGGAAAGTGCACGCGCCTTACAGAAAAAAAAAATAAATAAATAAATAAACAAACAAACAAAAAAACCCTCTAAAAATACACCAAATAAAATAAAGTGTAGACAATTTCTTTACTTTTCTTTGCTGTCTTTTCAATAGTTTCTCTATTAAACACATTTATTGATTAAAAGTAGAATATTTTCCTTCAGTAAATACACTTTTGTCTCTAGGAAAGTGATGACATTTTCAAAGGCAGTACTTACATGTTCCAATGCTATATTTTAGTGGCATTCACAGAATTAAAGTTTGCCTAACAAGAGGAAAGATGATATTATATATTTGTTAAACAAATACTAACTCGCAATGCTTGGAACAAGGATAAGATTTGTTATGAGACTTCTGATTTATAGAATAAGAATTTCCTTTACTCACTACACAGCTATGTACAAATTTAAAGTTAATGATGTCATAGTATGGCCCTTTTATGTTGATATTTTCTACACTGTCTAGGAAGACAAAATAATTTTTAAAATAAATATTTAACTTGATTCATTCATTTATTCATTCAGAGGGACAGAAAGAGAGAGGGAAAGTGAAAAAGCAAACCAGCAGGTCTGTGACTTGAACCACAGTCAGTCATGTGGGAGTCCAGTGCCCTTAACCACCATACCACCTGCCAGCCCCCAAAACAAAAATTTAAATACCATTTTTGCTATGATGGCTAACTCTATGTGTCTAAATTGGATCCCAACTTTCTATACTTTTATCATTGGGAACCAGCAGTTAGCGAAATGGCTATGTCACTGGAATCCCACGTAGTCGACCGCGGTTCGGGTCCCGGACCCGGTGGCTAAAAATCTCTATACTTTTATCATGACTGCTGAGGATTAAAAGGATAATTTTTTTTTAAAAAAAGAACATATTAATAACTCTTTTAAGCATTACTACTACTCATCCTGTAAATTCCATGCACGTAGCAATGGAAGCAACATAAAACACAACATGCTATTGTCAGTTTTGCACACAGATCTCAGTTGTCTCTTCTTTGTCAGTCAGTACTCTGTTCAAATATGGCATCTTCTGAGAGGGTAAGCACCTTGTTAATGGCCCACTGCTGGGCGTGATCACTGAAGGCTGAACAGCAAATCCTCTGGTCACCTTAGCCTTTTCTATTCTTCCATATTGCTTCATAGTGCAAATTCGTGTTTGGGTGCTTTTGAACAAGTACACAAAGTGTTAAATGTGCTTTTTGATATAAGGAGAGAGCAGAAACATTTGAAGATTTTCTTGCTTATGATTTATTCCTAATTATATGTAGAGTAATCATTGGACATATGGGCATTGTAGATATCAATGAATATGAATATGTATCTTGTTTTCCTTTCAAAAACAGGGATTTCTTTTTTTAGTCAAAGTACTTTGATTGGTATATAACTGAGACCCAAGGTTTTGTTTTTTAAAAACATGGGAGACACATTTCCTGACTCAAAATATTCAAATCTCTGTTAGTTTTAAAAATCCTTTAAAAAATCCCTTTCTCTTTATGCACAACCTAATTCTAAGGTTCATCTTTATCATATTTTCACTGCAATACAGAAATATAAAGTGCTCCTCTAAGGAGCTAAGCAAGTTTAGATTTTGAATACAACTATTAAGCAATATTCATTTACCTGTTTGAGAATGTTGTCCAAACTAACTAATGTAAGTGTTATTGCATTTGATCTTAAACTATTTCTTCTGATAATAATAAATTGTGATCAATATAGACTCTCACAGTTCAGATAAAACAGCAATGTTGTCAGTAAAGAGAGCAATATTCTTTTTGTCTGTTTGCAGCTCTTCTACAGACACCTCATGTTCTAAGAAATAAGTTGGAATATGTAAGAAAAAGTTAAACATGATTACAAAATGTACTTTACTCTCTTTCTAATAAAAATTTTGACCTAAAATATTCTTTTTTAGCCTTGGAAAATGAAATGTTGCAATTTTGGTTGATATGTTGAGTTTGATTGCACAATTTGAACTATGGATGATTTATGTTTATATTTTCAGAAGCTTTCAGGAAATAAGTGAATATGATGAAAATGCTACTTTAAATATATTCTCAAGCAAATGAAAGAGAATACTGTAGTTCTCAGAAAAGCCCTAGTTATTTATACCACTTGGCTGCTTCTTTCAGTCCATTATATCAGAGATCTGGCTGGTTGTGAAATTTATGGAGATGAAATATGGACCTCAAAATCTTGGGACTATAATTAAGACTGAATAGAAGAGTTGTATTTTTTTTTAATTTCTTACTTTTTTTTTTTCTGTTTTCTTTCTTAACGCACCTGTATATTACACATGCTTCATGCCAGTGTAACTAATTTTGCTTGTCTCCATATAGAGTTCAATGATTGGGCTGTGGGAAAGTCGTGACATATTCTGGCATAGAAAAGCATAGAAAAATATATTATG
>NW_006202376.1:568976-580735 GCF_000334495.1 Tupaia belangeri chinensis | reverse complement strand
AACAGTTTAATAAAAAAAAGGGCAAAATATGTAATGGTAAGTAGCTAAATGTTATTTTTTACGTTCTGCTTTTTCCAGGTGTCTTTTTGAATTCTTATATTTGATTGAAGCTTAATGTACTTATTAGATCCGAAATAAGGATAAAACTGAACAGTGGAATTGGAATAGATTGCTGGAATTTTATATATTCAAGTGAGTTTCCCATATAAACTATGAAATGGAAATGCAATACTCCTACATTGAAAGCCCAATCTTTCACTTATGATCACTGAATAACTACGTAGAAAAATTTTGATTTGATATAAAATTTGGTTCATGCCTTTAGATAAATTATAATTAAAACCTCTTGTATATTTTTTTTGACAATTGATCATCTAATTTTACTATTTACATGGAAATATAAATGGCTAAGTGTACTTGAGTTTAAGACCAAGAATGAAAGATTGGGGGAAAAAAATCTTGAGGAAAATCAGACAAAGCTCTTAAAGATAAATAATTAAGAAAGAGTGATATTGGCATATACATAAATAGTCTAATGAATCAAAGTAGAAATCATAAATAGGCCCACACATATTTTACAAATTGATTTATGACAAAAGTTCCATTGTAGAGCCGCATGAAAAGGATGCTAAATAGTTCTGGGTCAATTGGATAGACACATTTGAAAAATGAAACTTATACTCTATTACACATAAAGAAATACAAGTTCCAAACCAATTCCTCACCTAAATGAAAAAAGTGAATAAAGTGAAACTTTTGGGAAAAAAAAATTCCCAGGACTTGCAATAGGCAGTACTTTTAAAATCTATACGTAAGACAGCTATTTATAAAAGTACAAATAGATATATTGCATTTCATTAAGAACTTCTGACTATTGGAGCCAGCAGGTGGTTTGGTGGTAAAGGGCACTGGACTCCCATATGGCTGACCATGGTTCTAATCCTGGACCTGGCAGCTTGCTTTCTCACTTTCTCTCTCTCTCTCTCTCTCTCTCTCTCTCATTCTGTATCACTCATGTTAAATTAAAATAAATAAAATAAATAAAGTTAAAAATAAAATAATTATTTTAAAAGAGCTTCTGATTATTAAAAAAGAACATTGAGTAGAAGACAAGTGACTAAGCAGAATGAGGTATTTATAGTAAATATTACTTAAAAGGCTAAATATTGGGACTATAAAAGGAACTCCTACAATCATTGTGGAAAAATATAGACAACTCAAAATAAAAACATGAAAGGCAATCATCCATTTAGAAAAGATGTCAGCTAGATCAATACACATATTAAATGACATTCTTATTAATGACCAATTCACAACCACCAGAATGACCAAAATGAAAAAGCTAGAAAATATTTAATATTAATGAGAAATTGGAGCACTGGAACTTTCACACACTGTTGATGGGAGTGTAAATTTTGTTAAGAACACTTTAGAAAACTACTTGGCAATTCCCTTAAAATTATATCTCAGGACGTAGAAATTTTACTTTAAGGTACATCCTCAAGGATATAAGTAAGTATGCTGTATTTCCAAATTACATGTACATGAAAGTTCACAGCAGTGATATTCATAATAGGTATCCATTAAAGTTATCAAAAATCAATCACTTATGAGTAAATGGTAACATATTCACATATTAATTTATAAAAAATAATATGCAGAAATAAAAATGAAGGAATCACTGCTGCATAAAATAGCAGCATACAGATTTAGGTTTTGCCTTTTTTTTTTTTTTTTCCAGAGAGTTTTGCTATAGGGTGAGTGTGCTTGCCGAAGACAAGAGAGAGACAAGAGAAAGTGAGATATCACTCCCCAGGGGTGATGACCAACACAGTCATCCCTTTTCCTCTTCTCTTAGTATCTTGGGCATGCACACACATGTACCCACCTTGAGTTTCAAGCCACTGGGTCTGTAAATCAAACTGTGGTTGGCCATATGGGAGTCCAGTGCCTTAACCACTATGCCACCTGCTGGACCCCAACACACAGATTTTAAAAACTTAACTTTCGTTGGAAGTAAAAAAATGAAAGGAAAGCTATTTTCTATTTATTGTATATAAAACTATATCTATATCTATATAGATAGATGATAGATATAGATAGATAGATAGATGAGATATATTAGTAAGTACCATTCAGAATTCACAGTGATTTAGAAGGAGCTTCAAAGGTTTCTGGATTGTTTATAATATTCCGTTTCTAATGAGTTACTGAATACATGGGTGACTGATTTTTTTTTAATAAAAAATATGAGCTAAAAATGTGTGGTTTAGGTATTTTCACATAGTTACTTCAAGAAATTAGGTTTGTAGCTGTTTTTACCTCTTGTTTAATCTATAGATGTGGCAATGCTCCTGACCAGATAAGCAGTGTTTAGCAGAAAGAAAGATGAGAAAGTGTTGTCTAAAATGTGATCTACATAAGAAACATAACTATTTAATTATGTTTATGGTCTTATTATTTGTTTATTGTATTTACTTTGAAGTAGCTCAAACATATCTATTATTGGAGCCAGCCGATGGCATGGTGATTAAGGATAGATGTGGCAATGCTCCTGACCAGATAAGCAGTGTTTAGCAGAAAGAAAGATGAGAAAGTGTTGTCTAAAATGTGATCTACATAAGAAACATAACTATTTAATTATGTTTATGGTCTTATTATTTGTTTATTGTATTTACTTTGAAGTAGCTCAAACATATCTATTATTGGAGCCAGCCGATGGCATGGTGATTAAGGCAATAGACTCCCACATGGCTGACCACAGTTCGAATCCCAGACCTGATGGCTTTGTTTATTTTTTCCCTTTCTCTCTCTCTCTGTCTCTCACTGGTCAAATTAAAAAATAGATAATAATAACAAATAAATGAATAAATATTTCAAAAATATCTATTATTAGCATCTTTTTATTATCAAAACGGCATACTTCAGTGTTTTATATCAACTGGTTTTGTGTAGGCAGACATTTCTTTTTTTCCTTCTTTTTTTTAAAATTTTTCTCTATAGTGTGTGTGCACTCTCCAGAGAGAGAGAGAGAACGTGAGAAATCAACCCCCCAGGGGGGAATGTTCTCACTGCAATTCCTTCTCCTCCATTCTCCTCTTGGGGTTTTGGGTGCATGCACATATGTCCAGTGCTTTTTTTCAAGCCACGAGGTCCAGGATTCCAATCATGCAGTTGATCATGTGGGATTCAGCCACCTTAACCCTCATGCCACTAGCTGACCCAGGTTGCTTACTTCTGAGGCCTTCTGTAATGCTAGTCAGGTGCTAACTTTCAAGATAATTATTTTAACTCATTGTTTTACCTAAAGAAAATATATGACCACAATTCTAATAAAGAGTAATGTTAGGGCCATGTCATGGCATGGTGATTAAGGCACTGGATTCCCACAAAGCTGACCATGGTTCAAGTCCTGAACCCAGTGGCTTGAAAATCACAACAGATCAATCAACCAATCAATCAATGTTTTAAAAAAATTAGAAAAAAAAAAAAAAAGAGTAATGTAGTGATGCTTTCAACTCCAGGCAAATATGTCTCTGACTTTCATGATGAATGTGAAGTATTGAGTCTAATTAACCAAAAGAGAACATTTTTTAAAAATCTTTTTTCAAAAAAGTTAGGACCCCCCCCATCAAGTTTATCTTAGTGGACTAAAAGAGCTAGCTGACATTATTTCATCTTGTTTTCTTCCTTAGAAGTCTCATAAAGACAAGTATATATTTCTATGATTGGAATTGTGCAGAAATAGCAAATTGTTTTTAGACTCTTTCTGCCCACTTGTATCATTATCAAACTAAAGTATGGATTGGTATCAGTTGATGGCCACTGCAAAAGCCAAATTTTGACCTGCCGAATTTGTCAAACTTAAATGTTTTATTATGGGCAATGTCATCAGGAGACAGCTAAGTTTGCTCAATAACTTGGGAACCAGCAGTTAGCGTAATGGCTATGTCGCTGGACTCCCACGTAGTCGACTGCGATGACCCAGTATAACCAAGTCTAAGGGCAACGTGACTTTCTCACTCATATTTAATAAAGCTATATTAACGCAGCTCAAGGGAGAGGTATCGGTAAGGCTGTCGGTATGAGGGCAAGCATGAGATTTCTTTGGGAAATACATAAGCGTGTGACTATGAAGCTCTGCTATTTGACTTCCCGGAATAATCAAACAAACAAAAAAAAAAAAAAAAAAAAAAAAACTGTACTTCTGGCTTGAGGATGAGCATTTATAGAGGAATAATTCTGATCCGAGTCTCAGTTAGATCAGTATGTGCACATGGACTGAAACGTAAATAGCTCAAACAGTGGTCGCGTGGGTCCATTACTGAAGCCAGTTCTATTCTGACTGGTTTCTTTCTTTCTTTCTTTCTTTCTTTTTTTTTTTTTTTGACAGAGAGATAGAAAGTGAGAAATCACCCCCCCCTACCACCCACCACCACCCAGGAGAAATGGTCATGCCACAATCCCTTCTCCTCCATTCTCCTCTTGGAATCTTAGGCACGGATGCACACGCGCCCGGCATGAGTTTAAGCCGCCAGGTCCGGGACACAAACCACGGTCGACTACGTGGGAGTCCAGCAACATAGACATTACGCTAACTGCTGGTCCCCTGACTGGTTTCTCTACCACAGCCAGCACCCACATTCCCACTGTGCAGTGGTCTTCAACGTCAGGGTCAGGTCACTGGGCCATCCCAGCACATGGACACTCCAAGCAAACCTACAAAACAGCAGTGAAGACCAGGTGTCTCCCATCTAGGCTAGTTTTGGCCAATTACAATCTTGGTCAATAAAATACTCTTAAAGTCTTTGCAAATTTCCACCAGCAAACTAGCTAGGATCATTAGTTTTCACTTAAAGGTTTTCTATACAGAATAAATGATCTAAAGAAATGGAAGAACACTAGACCAGAAGCTTCCTCGAGATATCTTTGGGCATCAGAGAGCTGACTTTTGTCCAGCAACATTGCTAAACAGATACATAATACAGTGTTTAAATTTTACAGTTCCTTTTCATCACCTCAGGAAATGTGTGTGTGTGTATAGTTGCTTATACTTTGATTAATATATAAGGCCTTTTTCTGACAGAACATAAATTAAATGAAGTAGGTTTTTAAATGAATTGCTATATCTTGGACATGTTTGATAAATCTTTGCCCGACTGAATCTGGCTAGCACAAGTGAAAGTTAAATAGAACTACTGAGGCTGAAAATTATGGGAGTCGGGGGCAGCAGACTGTGTGGTGGTTAAGGTACTAGACTCCCACATAAGTGGCTATAGTTCTAATACCAGACCCAGTGGCCTGAAAAATCATGCCAGGTTCACATGTGTGTGTGCCCGAAATCTCGAGGAGAATAGAGAAGGGATTGCAGGATGGCCATCTTCATGGGGGATGATTTCCCACTTTCCCTCTTTCTATATGTCTCTGTCTCTCTCCAGCAAGCACACATGACCTATGGCAAAAACCTAAACAAAAAAAGAGAGAAAAAATTTAGAAAATAAAATTATGGGAGTCATCTTGTAGGAGTAAAATCAAATAAGGATAGAAATCAGAGGCCAATGCTTAGGGACTAAATCCAGAGAAAGAGAACAACCTCAAATAAGTGAAATAAAGAAAAGAGGAAAACAGGGTTATCCACATTAAACTGAAACCACCCTGACTCTTTTGTTATTTCTTATTGAGCCATTTCAGGTGGCATATGAAACAATTAGCTGAGTTTTAAGGGTCATAGTTGGATTGAGTAACTTGCTGGTATGAGGTGTGTAAGACACATTTTCGTAAATTGTCCAGAATTGCTATTGCAGGAATGATTTTTTTTTAAATTTTAACTTTATATCAATAAGTTTAGAAATCATTTCAAGAGCATCAAAGATATATACGAAGGTAAACATAAGAAAACTAGGCACTTATTTAGCTCTTTGTGTCCAAAATGAATGGCACCTTTGATTTCTTTTCCTTGAAATCAAAAATAAATGAATGAAAGATTCTACAAGCTGTCCAGGAGGTGTGTTGGTTAAGACAGCTGAATCTCACGTGGCTGACTTAGAAGTTCAAGTCCTAGACCTGGCAGCTTGACAAACATGCCAGAAACATTTGTGTACATGCCAAAATCCTGACAGAAGCGAGAAGAAGGGATTGCAGTATGGTAATCCCCCCGTGTGGTGCTTTATTTTTCTTTTTTTCTCTCTCTTGTAAGTGCATATACCTTAGAGGAAAAAATAAAAGAAAAGGAAAAGGGAAATAAAGATCATAGGGTTAAAATACATATATATATATATATATATATAAAGTTTTATTTGTATAGATCATATATAATAAAAATTGAAAGTTCCAAATATCAAAAACCATCAACTGACCCTAGAAAAACAAAATTTATGAATTATTCTATGCATAAATAGAATTCAAATTTAAAGAATCATTTCTTTATTATTACCAGGTAAATTCTTATTCAAAAGAAAATGAGGTTTACTGAAAACAAATTGAGGTTTGATTTTAAAATACTTCAGATTAATACCTGAGATTGCTTAGACTCTTAATGCATTTTTCTGGGTTCTGAATTGATAATAAATATTTTTGGTAGGAATAATAGCTCAGAGGGAATATATCATTATATATCCCATGTATCTCATGTATTTATGTTGTCAGATGAGAGGCTCTGAGACTTACTCCAGAAACCAAAGTAAGTCTTACCGTTCAATGCTCAGCAAAGCACAGAAAGACTTTTTAGTTGGTGAGAGAAGAAAGGATAGCTTTTCCCAGTGTGGCCACGCTAGGAAGATGTCAGAATAGCTTAGACTGGTCAGCGATATACACATGTTTTTCTAGGGAAAGGAAACACTATAGGGCTAATGGTTATAGGTCATTTAAATTTTAGCTTGTGAGGGCCAGCAGGTGGTATGGTGGTTCAGGTGGCTGGATCCCACATGATTGAGTTAATGGTTCAAGTCCTGGACCCTATGTCTTGAAAAACATTTTATACACGTGTATGTGGTATGTGCCCCAAACCCTGAGAGGACACTGGAAGAAAAGGGATTGTGGCATGGCCATCCTCCCTTTGGGGTGATTTCTCATATTCCTATTCCTCTCTCTCTCTCTTTCTGCTGAACACATTTGTCCTATAACTTTTTCTTTTTTTATTTTAGTTGGTGGTGAAATAAACTATCAGTCGATTTATCTTCAAGACAAGAAGTTTCAGAAGTTTTCGTTTCCTGGGTGGAATATCCCTCATTGTTTTAATCTCCAGGTTGACTGTCCAACTCCTTGAAGTTACTAAGAGAGATCTCGGAGTATTAGGCTGAGAGAAAAAACAATTTTCACTAACAAGATGGAGTCAGACTGAATATTGTTACATTAGGATGTCAGCTTACAAGTCAGAAACATCAATCTGCAAACAAAGGCTCCAGATTTTCCGTTTAATAAACATATATTAATTTACTTTTTTAAAAAGGAAAAATATGATTAAGAAGCTATTTTAATGAAAGCAATCACAAATTAATTTCTGCAGATGGCAAAAATTCATGATAAGAATGTTGATAACATCACACAATAATTACTTTGACGATGGAACATCAGCTGCCACACTTTCTCTTTCGGGCTTCGTGACACTGCAGATTTCTTCCTAACTTGCTTTCTTGCCAGTTTCTGAATGCCTCTTATCTAAACTTTTGAATGTTTAAATTACTCCAATATTAGTCCTTGAATCATTTTATTACTTATACCCATGTGTTATTGAAAAATGTCGAAATTTTTTTCAATCTCACATTAAATTTTATTTATTTAAGAGCTATTTTTGCCGTAGTGCATCTATGCTTGCTGAAGAGACAGAGAGAGACAGAGAGACAGAAAATGAGAAATCACCCCCAGAGGCAATCCCTTCTTGTCAATTCTCTTCTTGGGACTTTGGGCACACATATATACAGTCAGCATGATTTTTAAGCTCCCAGATGCAGGACTTGAACTGCTGTTGACTATGTGACAGTCCAGCAATGTAACTTTTATGCCACCTGCTGATACCATGAAGATTATTTACTAACATTTTGCTGATATTTTAAATTAGTTTCATTTTAACTATGGGATTTGATCAATGGAAAGAGTTTTGAAAAAGTTTATGGAAACTATATATTGTGTGCATATCCAAAATATCAAGAAGAGAACAGAGGAGAAGGGATTGTGGTGTGGCCATTCCTTCTAGGGGTTGATTTTTTGCTTTCTGTCTCTCTGGTGAGTGCACGAACCTTATAACAAAAATCTCTAAACTTTTACATAGATTTTAATTATTCTCACCAAAGTTAACTTATATTTTAACTCTTTTTTTTTTTTTGAGAGACTTTGCTATAGAGTGCATGCACTTTCCAGAATGACAGAGAAAGACAGAGATACAGAAAGAGAGAAATCACCCTCATGATCCTGGTGGATGGAGAGACCAAAAGTGTGATATCAGACCTGCTACATCACCATATGGCTGACAGAAACAGAGAGGATGGCAGATGTACTCAGAAAGAGAGAGAGTTCATGGCAGCCATGTTCCTTTTATCACCCACTCTTCTCAAAACTAACCTTCTCCTGAGAGCTAGAACTAATTGTATTTCAAGAGACATCATTAATCCACACCACTGGCTGGCCCCTAAAATTTTATTTTTAATGTTCTAAATTTCCAGACTAATTCTGAAGATAATATAGAGTTCCCATATACCACATACTCAGTTTGCTTTATTATTCAAATCTAATACCAGTATGATACATTGATTGAATTAAGAAACTGATATTGATATTTATGATTAATCAGAGACCATTCTTTGTTCAGATTTCCTTAGTTTTAGCTAATATCCTTCTTTCTGTTCCAGGATATGATTCATATTTATACATCACATTTAGTGGCCGTATATACTCAGTTTTTCTTGGTTGTGTCAGTGTCCCAAAATTTCTTTATGTTTGGTAACTGTGTTAGGTTCCTATTGCCATTGTAACCAATTATCACAAACTTAGTGACACATGCACTACCTTACAGTTCTGGCAAAAAGAGCAATGATCCCTCCTGGGGCTAAGGGCGCAATCTCTTCTTTCTCTTTCCATTCCGTATTTTGAGGACACGTGTATATGTTCCTGGCAAGTTCCTCAGGCTGCCAGGTCAAGAACTCGAACTGTGCAGTCAGTCATGTCGGATCCAGCTTACGTAACCACTAGACCACAATCTGGACTATGTTTTGAATTGTTTTATGGATGGTAAGTCAGTTAGCCACAAGAAGAGACATAGGAGACATCGAAGAAAAAAATAAGGTTTACTATAATCACAGAAGCTAGACATCGGGGACTCAGAAAATCACACAGCTCTACATAGGAAAGACACCTGCATGATTAGAAGCAGAATACAGAATCAATGACAACATGTAGACCACTGTAGATCACCGGTTTTGCTGTTTTTTTTTTTATTATTATTTTCTCTTTTTCTTTTTTGTTTTGCCATGGGGTGCATGTGCTCATCAGAAAAAGAGACACAGAGAGGAGAGAAAGTGAGAAATCACCTCATGGGGGAATGGCCATGCTACAATCTCTTCTCCTCCATTTTCCTTTTGGGGGTTGGGGCACACACACACAGGTGTTTCTCAATCTTCCTGGTCCTGAACTCGAATTACGGTATTGCCTATGTGGGATCCAGTGCCTTAACCACCATGCCAACTGCTGGTTCTAGGCCACTGCTTTCAATAGGGGCTATGGAGAAAATGTGAACAGGACAGGTGGACAGTACAGGACTGGTAGTTTTATTTCAGTGGTCTCTAACTATTGGTGGGGTGAGACTCAGTTGCCTGGTACTCATCCCTTGGCTGATAAAGCAGAGAAATATTACCTCTTGGTGTATGTGGACCAACAAAGGAGCTGGTGCAGTACTGGTTAGTCTTCCATATCAAAGACATGCTCTATCTGGACCCTTTGTGATTTTTAAGAATTTGGTAGCCCATGGAGAAAAAACAATTAAGATGTCAAACATGATAATACACACACACACACAGGCAAATGTTAAATGTTTACAATACAGTGTGTTAAATCTAATGTGTACTGCAAACTGATTATGTTTACTTAGTTCTAGGAATTTCAGCGGGTAATTCTCTGAGATTTCTATGTAGACAATTATTTCATCTGCAAATAGAGGCAGTTTATATGTTTATATTTTTTTAAATGTGTTTTGCCGTCAGGTGCATGTGCTTGCCGGAGACAAAGAGAAAAGGACAAGTGAGAAATTACTCCCCAGGGGAGATGTCACTCCCTCTTCCTCCATTGTTCTCTCAGGATTTTAGGGACATGACAAGCAGTACCCCAGAGTGTCAGACCAGATATAGGACTCAAATCACGGAGTCAGGCAATGCAGGATTCAGTGCCTTAACCATCATGCCACCTGTAGGCCTAGGCCAGGTTTAATTTCTTCTGTGTAAATCCGTATACTTTTTATTTAATTTTCTTATTTCATCCTGCTAGCTACGACTTAATGAGTGAAGACCTTTATTTCAGTTTTGTTTCTCTCTTCTGTTTCAGTCAGCTTGTCAATTTTAGCATGTTTTTATGTTTTCAAAGAACGGCTTTTCATTTTCATGTTTTCAATGTCATTCGTTTGCATTTGTTTGTTTTGTAAGTCTATTTTATTTTATTCCTTTCTCAAGAGAAAGAAAGAGGGAGGGGGCACTTACGCGGTGCTCCACCTCTTCTCCACCCTTAGCTTCAGCCAGCCAGGACCACAGGCAGGTGTGCCAGCCTGACACATACAGGGAAACCGAATGCAAACCTGGGACCTTTCCAGCATCACTGAGCATTGTATCACAACGGGGCCACCACTTTTTGCCCTGTCCTATTTTTTATATTATTCATTTGTTTTGCACGTTTTTAAGCCAATTTTTTATTTCCGTTTTCCAAGCCAGAAACTTAGACTGTTAAATTTTAATATTTTTGCTTTTCTAATGTGTCCATTCAAAGCTACAGGTTTCCTTCTAAGCATTGTTCTTTCTGCATTTCACATATTTTAATAGATTGTATTTTTATTTTCATTTCCTTTACAACCCAGTTTAATTTCTTTTGGGAATTCTTCTGGCTTTCTCATAAAATGGAGGTTTCAATTAACCACATTTAATTCTCTGAAGTTGTTCCAATATCACTTTAACTGAGGTCAATTCTTAGATATATTCCTTTGTGGTGTGATTTGTTACCAAGATACCAGTGTTGCTAAAATATTTCTTATGTTATTTTATTTATATTTTTTGAGAGGTTTTTGCTATAGGGCATGTGTGATTGCCAGAGAGACAGAAAACAAGAAATCACCCCCGGGGGGATGGCCACACCACAATCCCTTCTTCTCCATCCTCCTCTCTGAATCTTGGGCATGCATGCACACTCCCCCGGCTTGAGTTTAAGCCACCTGGTCCAGGACTCAAATCACAGTGAACTACGTGGGAGTCCAGCAACATAGCCATTACATCAACTGCTGGTGCCTCTTATGCTATTTTATTTAATTTTATACATTTAATCATTGTACATCACCACAGCTTGTAAGATGAATTTTCTCAGCATAAATACACTACAGTTAAAGATATGTTATTTTACATGAGAATATAAAGTCTAACCAGATATTTCTTGAAATTCCCACTTTTAACTATTTTATATACCTTTTAATAAAAAAAATAAAAACATATGCACATTCTTTACATTTGGATGTAAAATTAAAACTGTGTGGATACTAGAATAATTTTATTTATTTTATTTATTTTTTATTTTTA
>NW_006202376.1:534548-568840 GCF_000334495.1 Tupaia belangeri chinensis | reverse complement strand
CACACACACACACACACACACACACACACACACCTGCCTGCTGTGAGTTTCAAGCTCCTTCGTCTGGAACTTGAGCTGTAGTTGGCCATGTGGGAGTGCAGTGATGTCACCACTATGCCATCTGCTGGCTGGCCCAATAACTGTTTTTTTGTTCATTCCTTGGTTTGTGTTTACACCGTATTGTATTTGAATAGTCACCTGGCCATGTGTTATTTTTATGAATAAAAAAGTCCTATAAAACAACCAAAAAAGCAAAATACATACTGAAATACATGGTACTTTAAATATGTATATAGTAAAATAACAGCACAGTTCCCAACCTTTTATGTAGCATAAAGAAGGCAGTACATATCTCCCCCAGTTTGTTGGAATCAAGGTTTCGTTGATGTCTTGTATTTTGAATGACCATTTGTGGACATGTATACTACTTATTTATATGCCGTACATGTATAACTGCTTTCATTGTTATCTGACAGTCTTTTTAAACTATGCCTTCATTTTCTTTTAAATCCCAGTTGACTGGAATATAACCTTGTGGATAAATGTTTTTTCATGAAGCTTATGTGCATGATATATTTTCTCAGATTTGCATGTCTAAAGCGTATCTTTTGATTACACTCACACATGAGTAACAGAGTAGTGGTGTTTTGAATTCTTACATCACAAACTGTTCCTCTCAAAAGACTGTAGCCATTTCACAGTTGTCCTCTAGGGATTTTTGACAAGTGAAACACATATCCCATTTTTTTCTGGAAATATAAATAGATTTTTTTGAAAAATTTTTTAAGTATTATTTAAATTCATTCATTTTACACAAACTAATTGAAATGTTTTTTTTTTTTTTTTGACATTAATTTTTTTTGGTTAAGTAATATGATGATTTCATAAGTTAATTATTTCTTAAATATAGACCTTTTATTTTTCTAGTTGTACAGTAACGATATGCATATTTATTCTCAATCTTAACCTTTATCAGTTTTTCCATTATGATTTCATCTCTCACCCTTTCTTCCCTGAGAAATGGTCTCTCTTTGTTTTAATATTTGTCATAAACATTGTACACCTTACCATCTCAGATATATATTTTATATGTACAAAATCACATTTTTATAATCAACTACAGTTTCATTTTGATTTTTCTGTTTTTATTTTGAGAGATTTTTGCTATAGGGTGCGTGCACTTGCTGGAGAGTCAGAGAAACAGAAAGCAAGAAATCACCCCCCGGAGAGATGGCCAAACAGCAATCCCTTCTCCTCCATTCTCCTTTTGGGATTTTGGGCATGCACACACTTGGCATCTAGCATGAGTTTTAAACTTCTGGGTCCAGGACTCAAAACATGGTTGGCCATGTGGGAGTCCAACAACGCAATCATTACATCACCTATTGGTCCCTCATTTTGATTTTTTTATCATCTCCCTTTCTGCATTAGATCCATTTTCTTCTTCAGAGTCATGTATTATTATATTCTTTATCATTTTATAAAATTTATACATTTTAAATTATTATTATTTTGTTAGAGGGTGCCTGTGTTCATGCACCCACATGCACCTATCGTATTTTTTTAAGTCGTTGGGTCTAGGATCAAACTGCACAGTTGGTTATGGGGGATCTGGTCCTTTCAAACTCCAGGCCCCAATGCAACCCACTTATTTTTAAAAATCACAGAATCATTGTTAGTATTTTTCTTCTTTCACATGAAGCATTTTAGTAATTTGTATTAAAATTTGTCTTCTTTTCCACAAAAGTTACATTTTATTTTCTAGAGATAGCAAAAATTTTTCTGTCACTCAAATTTCTGGTATCTTTCATCATCTATTATTTTTAAAAATATTTCACTTATTTCCTCCATGACACACCAAAAGACATGGCTAGAGAAAGGCAGAGGACAGGCACCCTCACCAGGGCTTTCATGCCCTGATCCAAGCCAGTTTCAACAGGCAACAATCACACTGAAGCTCCAGGATATGAACCGAGGACCTTTCCCATGTGTGTTTGACTGCATCACCACTGCACTACTGCCTGGCTCTCATCTTCTATTCTTATACCTTCTTCATCCTTTCCTTGCTCTGCCTTATTGCTTTACTCTCTCTTTTTTCCTTCATTCTTTTTTCCTTCTTTTCTGCTTATACTTTCACTAACATTCTTCCTTTTTAATGGAGTTTTCTTTTGTAAATCTGACAGATTGAGGCAAAGCCCATGAAGTAAAATAATTTATTTGAGCTAGGTTTAGGATGATCACCCAGAACCACAAAATCTTAATTCCCATTGAATAATGTCTGCTGAAGTTTTACAGATTTTAGGATAATTTTAAAGGCAAAAGTCACAGTTGGGAGGAGGAAGAAGTAAGGGGTCTTGAAGAGCCATGATTGGTGATGAAATTCTACAATAAGAGGAGCAGACAGACCTCATGGTCACCTGTCATTGCTCAAGCGAAGTGTGGAAACCGGGATCTGGCATGCTGTTGTAACTGGGATGTTCTGAAGGGGATAACTAATAGATGTGACTGGTGGAAGGTGAAGGAGGAATGTATTTCAACCATAAAGAAGTTCATAAAACAAAAAGTCCTGTAAGTACAGGTAGCATCTTTATCTATTTCTGGAATATATAATAAAAGACATGAGATGTGCATGAGTTTTATCTTCTGTAGTCCTGATTCAGGTAGACTGCAATCTACAATTTTTAGGAATAAACTGGTCTATTCTGGGATACATCAGCTTCCTCAAAATTTTGGTTTGATGATGTGATATTTTAGCATTGGTGACTATTGTGTTCTGGCCTGTTGGAATTTATTCCAAATCATATGGCCCATAGTAAGTTTTACTAACACCTTAAAACGGAAATAAAACCACAGGACAAAGGGGCAATGGCATTGAGTGGTTGCTTTCACAGTCAATGATTTGTTTGTTTGTTTTTGTTTTTGTTTTTGTTTTCTGGTGAATATGAGGAAACTGTAAAGATAGTGAGAACTGGTTTTAAAGGAAAGAACCAAACATCAAAAGATTAAACATAGGAGGGGCAGCAGGTGGCGTAGTGTTTATGACACTGGACTTCCACATAGCTAACTGCAGTTTGAGTCCTGGTCTGATACCTTGAAAATCATGCCATGTGTGTGTGTTTCTGCTCAAAATCCCAGGAGGAGAATAGAGGAGAAGGGATTGAGACATGGCCATCCCCTCCTTGGGGGTGATTTCTCACTTTCCCTCTCACTGTCTCTCTTTCTCCCTCCTCAAGCACATGTGCTCTAAAACAAAAACTTCTAAAGAAAACAAAAGAAAGCAAAATAAATAAATAAATAAACATGGGTAATTAATGTTTTCAATTGAGTGAGTGTGTGTGTGTTATTTTTGGTAATCTTTTAATGTAAACTTCTGTTGGTTGGTTACAAATGAAAAGAAATACCAGGCTTTATTGTTCCACTATTTTGGAAAGTAGAACTTTACAATATTACTTTCAAAATAGTAGTTATGGGGAACCAGCAGTTAGCATAATGGCTATGTCGCTGGACTTTCACGTAGTCGACCGTGGTTCGTGTCCCGGACCCGGTGGCTTAAGACTCACACGCAAGGCGCGTGTGCATGCGTGCCCAAGATCCTGAGAGGAGAATGCAGGAGAAGGGATTGCGGCGTGACCATCCCCCCTGGGGGGTGATTTCTTGCTTGCTGTCTCTGTGTGACTCTCTGTCTGTCTGGAGAGTGCACACGCCCTATAGCAAAAAACGTCTCCTAAAAAAAGAAAAAAAATAGCAGTTATGCACGACTGTGAAGCATCACCCTATGTGGGGAGATAAAGTGGGTTTGCAGTGATGGCTTTCCACTAGGTACTTTTTATAAATGTTTATAACTCTTTAATATACTAGGGTACTTTCTAAAAGTTTGAGAAATGAAAATAAAGTGCAAGTTTATTTTGGTGCAATATTCTTTTTTTTGGTCACTATGGAAAGCCCAATATATAAGGAATATATATTCAGTAGACTTCAAAGTAAAATTTTAAAATTTCTTTCCTGTTCTCTTGGAACATCTTTTAGAATGATTATTTAAGCCACAGCTTGACTCTTATTACCACCACACAATGCAAGGAAATTATTTTATTATTAAAATTCTGATACCAGTTAATATATAAATAACAAAATAATCCCAACTGGTAATTTACTGGATAGGTTTGTTTAAAGTGACATGGCCACCTTGGAATAGAAATAAGATCATTAAGCAAAGCAAGTGCTCTCGTGAAATAGGGCATGTATTTCTTTTCATCAGTAAAAATGTCAGGAATCAAATGCTAATAACTAGACACATCAGAAATGTTCTGACGAAAGAAATATAAGATAAAGAAGAATGCATGTGCCTCCCTTACTTAATATATTAACAAACATAAATCAAAGGCCATGATAGGTTTTATAAGTAGGGAATGGGAACCTTGCCAAATTTTATAAAGCCAGTGTTTCATAAGACCTTGCCATCAGGTTTTTATTGTAAGAGACTTGGTTTCTATGGCTTTGCATTGAAGCAAAGTAAAGAATATGTCCTTGGGACTACAAATTTTGGCTCTTCATTTCTTTCCCAAACAAGTGAGTTCCCATCATTTGTTGATATGTTAAAGATTCAACGAATCCAATTTATTTATTTATTTTTTCTTGTTAGAAGATGTCACCCTCTTGACTGCCTTTATTTAGACATTATCAGATATCTAGTTATTTGACCAAGTGTAAAGAAGTTTCAAAATCTACTCTAAAAGTCAATTTACAAGAAAATAAGGAGTGAGACCAGCAGATGGTGTAATGGTTATATCACTGCACTCTCACATAGTTGACTGTGGTCTGAGTCCCAGACCTGGCACATGTGCGTGAGTGCTTCCAAAATATCCCTTGAGGAGAATGGAGAAGGGATGGCTATCCCCCCAGGCGATGATTTCACACTTTCTGTCTCTCTGTCTCTCTCTCTGTCTCTCTGGTGAGTGTACACCCCCCCTACCAAAATCTCTCCCTCTCTGTCTCTATAAATACATACATAAATAAATACATAAATAAAATAAAATAAATAGTAAAACTAAAGTTAGACAGCTGCAATGGCATAGGTAGTAAGGTACCACTGTACAATACTAGACTCAAATGGGAGGCCCCAGGTTCAGATTCTGGGTCTACCTAAGCACACCAGGAAAACCCATGGAAACACCAGAGATCTTGACAGGCTGGAAGGCTGGGAGGGGAGGTCATTATGTTAAGACCCTATCAAGGGAATCTCCCAACTACCCTCTCATGGAAAAAAAAAAAAAAAAAGGAAAAAAAAAAACTTTGAAAAATAAGATAGCAAAACTACTGAGAGACTAGTCAGGGGACATATACACATCTCGACTTATCTTGTACCAATGGTTTAACACAAAACATAGGTTGGGTGCCAGCCTGTGGCATGTGATTAAGGATCCCACATGGCCAGCTCTGAAGTTCAAGTCTTGGATATGGCAGTCTGAGAAGCATGCATGTTTATGTGCCCAAAATCTTAAAAGAGGGAGAGAAATGGAGGAGAAAATAATGTGTTATGACCATTTCCCACAGTGCTTCCCTTCTCCTCTCATCTCTGGCAAATACACATGCTTTCTGGCAAAATAATAATAATAATAAAATTTGTAGGTTGGCAAATAATCCTGATTATAATAACCTTCAAAGAAATGGAATTTATTATTTTTTGTCTTTTAAATAATTCACATTCAGGGACAGCAGGTGTGTGATGGTTAAAGCACTGGACTCCCACATGGCTGAGTCCTAGACCTAGTGGTCTGAAAATCATACCAGGTGCATGTGCATGCATGTCCCAAATCTCAGGAGATGGAAGGAAAAGGGATTGAAGCATAGCCATCTGGGTGTGTGAGGGGGGTGATTTCTCACTTTCCCTCTTTCTTTGTCTCTTTGGAGAACACATGTGCCCCATAGCAAAAACCTGAAAAATATATATAATTCATTTTCAACTTCAATATCACAAGTAGCTTGGAGCCAGTAACTTCGCTTCCAGAAATTTATATTACAAATAAACTCAAGTGTGGAAAATGGCTATTTATATAGCTACATACTATAGCATTATTTAAAACAAATACAAATAATTTCTTTCAAAAAATTAAAAGTAAATTTTATTGTTCTCTTCAGAGAGCTGGTGAAATATATCTGACACAATCCCACATTGATAATGTGTGTTTTTGAAAAAGAATGAAGAGGGGCCAACAGGTGGAGTGATGGTTAAGGTGCTGACTCCCACGTGGTTGACTGTGGTTTGAGACCCAGACTCAGCAGCTTAAACATCACACTAAGTATGTGTGTGTGTGTGCCCAAAATCTCCAAGAGAATGGAGGAGAAGGGACTGCAGTGTGGCTATCTCCCCTGGTGGGTGATTTCCCACTTTCTCTCTCTCTCTCTCTGTCTAGCAAGCACACATGTCCTATGACAAAAGTCTAAAGAAAGATAGAAAATCAAGAAATTTTCTGGATATTTATACAGAATCTTAAGTTAAAATCAAGTGTGAATGATAGTTTCCTTAAGAAAAGAGAAAAACATGTATGTTTATTTCATTATTACATAAAATAAGTCCAGATGTTTACTTTAAAATAAAAATAATTTGCCCCTGCTGTGGTATTGTAATCTGTAAGGGTGCTGCTATGTGATGCTGAAGACCAGATGGAAAAGCTCCTGGTTCATATCCCAGGTCTTCCTCAATATCTGTGTCTGGCTATAATACTGGGGGGAGGACTGCATTGTGAAGACACTATTGAGGGTGTCCCCTTCACATGAAAATAAATAAAATAAACTTAAGAAAAAGATCATTTGGATACCCCGGGAAGAGAAGACAAAACTGGATGCAAATAGGGAACCAGCAGTTAGCATAATGGCTATGTCACTGGATTCCCACGTAGTCGACCGTGGTTCGTGTCCCGGACCCGGTGGCTTAAAACTCACACCAGGCGCGTGTGCGTGCATGCCCAAGATCCCGCGAGGAGAATGGAGGAGAAGGGATTGCGGCATGACTATTCCCCCTGGGAGGTGATTTCTCGCTTTCTGTCTCTATGTCTCTCTCTGTCTGTCTGGCGAGCGCACGCGCCCTACAGTGAAAATCTCTCAAAAAAAAAAAAAAAAAAAAAAACTGGATGCAAATAGAACAGTGGAATATTAGCTGTAGCTGTCTAGTCTTTCTAGAATTGACACTGAAAGAGGTGAAAGAATTACTTATATAAATTATAAAATCTTACTGGGGCCAGCAGATGATGTAGCTATTAAGGTGTTGAACTCCCACATGCTTGACTGTGGTTCAGGCCCCAGACCCCACGGTTTGAAACACGTCAGGTGTATGTCTGTGCATGCCCAAAATCCCAGATTACAGTGTGGCCATTTTTCCCAGGGGAGGGGAATGATTTCTCTTTTTCTTTCTTTCTTTTTCTTTTCTTTCTTCCTTTCTTCCTTCCTTCCTTCCTTCCTTCCTTCCTTCCTTCCTTCCTTCCTTCCTTCCTTCCTTCCTTTCTTTCTTTCTTTCTTTCTTTCTTTCTTTCTTTCTTTCTTTCTTTCTTTCATTTTCTTTCTTTCTTTTTTCTTTTTCTTTTTCCTGTTCCTGTTCTTTTTTTCCTTTTCCTTTTTCTTTCTTCTTTCCTTTCTCTTTCTTTCTTTCTTTCTTTCTTTTTTCTTCCTTTCTTTCTTTCTTTCTTTCTTTCTTTCTTTCATTTTCTTTCTTTCTTTTTTCTTTTTCTTTTTCCTGTTCCTGTTCTTTTTTTCCTTTTCCTTTTTCTTTCTTCTTTCCTTTCTCTTTCTTTCTTTCTTTCTTTCTTTTTTCTTCCTTTCTTTCTTTCTTTCTTTCTTTCTTTCTTCTCCTTCCTTCCTTTTCTCCTTTCTTTCTTTCTCTGCTTCCCCATGTGCACCCTATAGCAAATATCTCAAAAATAAATAAATAAATAAAAATACTTATGAATGAGCAAAAATAAAAAATAAATAATGCTTTAATCTTTTTTTAACTAGGCTTTTTTTTTTTTCAGTGTAGTACTTGAGATCATACAGTGCCATAATAACAAAATTTTCATGCAAACCAAACAAGAATGAGTATGGTATAAATAGTGAAGAAATCTCATATGTGGGACTGGACCAAAACAAAACTCTAAAACCTGTGTATATCATTTAAGTTGGGGATCATAAGTAAATTCCAAATTATAGAATAAGACTTAAAAATATTTACTGAAAGTTACAGAGAATATGTATGGATCCATATTTCCCCTATACTTTTCAATATATAATTTTGGGGAGGTTGAATCTACTTTTCTTCATCTTACAGTTTTTAAGTGACTGTTATGTGATTACTACAAAAAAATAGATATCTGTCTGATAGTAATTTTGCAAAATGTCACTTTGTATACTGCTCAAATATTAGTTTCCCTACCAAATAGAGCATAACCTTTAAAAATTATGAGTCTAAAAATGAAAATGAAGTTTTAATTTTTTAAAATAAAGTAATTTAGTTATCAAAATGTATTTCAGAGTCCTCTGACTACAGTTCAATTGCTCATTTCTTTTGCTCAGTATATTCGTGTTTTTCGTGTAGTGAAGTTACTTTTGAAATACAAAAAGAAGAGAAGGGCAAGATAAAGATTCTGGAACATTTTTCACATTTAGAAAGAACATGTCTTTTATTTCTTCTTTTATTAATTTCCGCTGGTGTTATGCCAAGCATATGAAACGAGCATAATTTTATCCTGGATTGAGCTTTATTTTTTAGATTACAACTGTAATATACAGTAAAAAATCAAACAATAAAATGTATAAAAGAAAGAAAGTAAAATGTACAGTAATATCAGGATTCATTTAGAAGTAATTGTCGTTAAGATTTTGGTATACTCACTTTCTAAACCTATACTCTCCATTAGCAAATAAAAATCCATATTTATTAGATTTGTTTAAAAGATTTTTGCCGTAATACGTGTGTGTTCACCAGAAAGGAGAGATGCGGACCGAGAAAGACAGTGAGAGGGAAAATGAGAAATCTCCCCAGGGTGTGATAGGCAGTTAATCATGAGCGGCAGCCCTAACAGAAAAGCAAAAAGCGCATCTAGCTTTGGGCGCCAGGAGGGTGAGGCAATTTGCCGTCTTCCTTCCTTGGGGCCTGAGGGAAGACACAGGGATGATTTGTAGATTTTCCTCTTATCAAAAAGACCCATGCAAGAGTTTTGGTCAATGCCCTAATTCCCATTAGGGTGATGGACTAATTGGGCAGTCTAATTGGGACAACCTGGCTAGCATTGGGCCTTGGGCAATTAGGTGACCAAGTTCCTCATTCTTTACCTGTGAGAAAGGTGCGCAGGTGCAGGAGAAAATGTGTGGATTCAAATTCAAAGGAAGGATACAGGCAGCGTAATGGGGCCTCCCACTAATGAATATTCATGACCTCTAATAATAAAAGGAGGGTTGCCCGTGCCTAGTGTGGTTGCCACCTGGTAATCTGACCACCCAAGAGCCTTTTGGGTGTACTTCCTTTCTTTCCTATTAAATCTAATTTTCTACCTAGTTTATTCGCGCTTGCGGTTTCATTTTGCCCCTCGGGACAGATCACTAATTTTAGTGATCTGAACCCAAAGAACCAAGGACTTCACAACGCAGCAGCTGGACACTTTCCCATCCGTTAACAAGGGGAGATGATCAGGCCGCAATCCCTTCCCCTCCATTCTCCTCGTGGGAGAGGACATGTTCGCACATGCACCTGGGGTAAGTTTCCAGCAGCCTTATATGGGACTTGAACCACAGTTGGCCATGTGAGAGTCCAGCGATGTGACCACTGCACCATGTTCTGGCTCCATATTTATTAGATTTTAAACAATTGCAGGCTTTAAAAATACATGTTGTCTGTAGTTTTTGTTTTAATAATACACCATAGTCACACATTCATTCACAATCTGATATGTATAGATGCACATGTCTGTGTCCTTTTGCAATGGCCTCAGATTTTTTTCCTTACATGTGTTTATCATATTAATCAATCCTCAGAATTATTATGAATAATTTCAATCTTTTCACTATTACATCCCAGACTTGAATACCTGTATCTTCATACTTTGATTTATGTCTCAAGAGATCAAATGATCAGTGGGAATAGAATTTGTAGCTTGTTGGAATAGCAGATGGCAGAATGGTTATGTTGCTGAACTCCCACATGACCAACCACGGATTGTCTCAAACAGGAGGCTTCAAACTCATGCTGGGTGCATGGGCATTGGGTGCACAGAATCTCAAGAGGAGGGGAGAGGAGAGAGAATTGAAGCATAGCCATCCCTTTGGTGGGGGAGGGCTTTTTCATTTTCCGTTTTTCTGTCTTTCTCTGTCTCTCCTGAGAGTACATGCATCTTATAGCAAAAATCTCTTTAAAAAAAAGAATTTGTACCTTTTTAAAAGATTTGCCTACTGGCCCTCCAGAGAATTGGTCTTCATTATTCAGACATTCTTCAGTGCTGTTTGTTTATCCATTTGTAAGTATTTATTTTATAAATAACTCACTGAAAATCATCTTAATATTAATTACTAGTAAATTTTAATACACTTTCATATTTATTATTCATTTGAATTATTACTGAGTTTCACACACACACTTTTTTAGTATTTTAATTGGGACATTTTTATAATTCTCTATTTCAATTAAAAGAGCTTCTCATATATCAAGTAAGGCAGACACTTAACTTTTTACTCAATTGCCTTTCCTCTCCTAATAATAGAATTAACAATTTTATTATTATTGGTGTTGTTCTTAGAAAAACACCCCAGGTTGATACCTCAGGGCCTGAGTGTTGATTGTCAAATCTAATCATGGTTTAGAAAAGCCCATTTGGTCGAGGAAAGCCAGAGTACTGTCATTAAAATCAGAATATATATCTATAGGACTCTTTCTTGGAAAGGACTGCTCTCATTCATAACAAGGGAGTGGAGAGGTTTTTTAAATTAAATGAAGATTAGGTTGTGCACAGCAGATGTAAAGATGTCAAATGAGCAGATAAAAGAATGTTCAATATTATATGACATGAATGAATGAAAAATTAAAACAATGAGATACTACTGCACACACATTAGAATGGTTGAAAGTCTAAAACATTGATAACGCTAAATGTTGACTACAGCACCTCTCTATTATTACTGGTGAGAATAAAAATGTTAAGCTACATTATAAGGTAGGATGCCAGTTGTTTATAAAGTTAAAAAATGATTTTACCCTTCCACCCAACAATTGTGCTTCTTGGTATTTACCCCCTAAATTTTAAACGTGAATTTTCATAGAAGGTTTATTCTTAATTCTCAATACTTGAAGTACCCAAGATGCCTTTACAAGGTGAATAGATTAATGAAGTTGTATCTATATAACGGAATGTTATCTAACCATAATATGAAAAAAAACAAAAAAACAAAAAAAAAAACTATAAAGACACAGAGGAAAGAAGTATATACTCCTAAGTAAAAGAAGCCTGTATACAAGGTTTGATAATATATTATTCTAATTATAGGACACAGAAAAAGCCAAAGTGGACCAGAGGGGAAATTTTAAGGCAATGAGACTCCTCTGTATGATATTGTAATGCTAGATACATGACATCACACATTTGCTCAAACTCTGTAGAACTATACAACACAAAGATTGTACCCTAATCTAAAGTATGGGTTTTACTTAATAGTCAGATATTGATATTGGTTCATCAGTAGTAACTAATGTACCATAAAAATGCAAGATATTGGGACCAGCAGTTAGCGTAATGGCTATGTTGCTGGACTCCCACGTAGTCGACAGCTGTTCGAGTCCCGGATCTGGTGGCTTAAACTCACGCCGGGCACGTGTGCATGCGTTTCCAAGATCCCGAGAGGAGAATGGAGGAGAAGGGATTGTGGCATGGCCATCCCCTCTGGGGGGTGATTTCTCACTTTCTGTCTCTGTCTTTCTCTGTCTGTCTGGCGAGCACACACGCCCTATAGCAAAAACCTCTCAAAAAAATGCAAGATATTAATAACAGGGAAAACGATGGAGGAGATGGGGTGAATGCAGTACGATATGTGGAACTCTATATCTTCTGTTCAATTTTTCTGTAAACTTAAAACTACTCTAAGAAATAAAGCCTTGAAAGAAAAAGAAAACAAACAAATAAAACAAAACAAAAACATGAAAAGAAAGGAGGGAAAGAAGAGGGTAGGAAGGAAGGAGAAAGAGAAGCACTCAAAGCCAAATGATGACTTCCCTGGGAGATGTCTATTCCCTAAAACCTGTGACTGTATTATTTTATATGTCAAAAGGACTTTGCAGATGAGATTAGCGATTTTGAGATGGAGGAATTTTCCTGGATTATCCAGTTGATCCCAGTCTAATCACACAAATTTATTAAGACTGTAGGACAGTCCCTAGCTGAGTCAGAGAGAGGTTCCAGAATAAGACACAAAAGAGATTCTAAGCATGAGAGAGATTCTATTTAACTTTGAAGGCAAAGGACAGCGAGATCCAAGGAATGCAGGATGTCTCTGGAAGGTGGGAAGGGCCCAGAGTTGACAACCTCATGGACCCGAATACTACTAACTGCCTGAATAAGCTGGCATGCAGATTCTTGTCTGGAGCCTCCAGAAAGGAACACAGCTCTGCCAATATCTGAATTTTATCTCACGGAGACAGGCAATGATGAAATAAATGCATGTCGCTTTAAGCTGCTGAATGTCTAGTAATTTGTTATGGCAGCAATACAGAACTAACACAGATTATCTATATTTGTTCTATGATTCTCAAAAACACATTCATGCATATTTATTCTGATTATCAGTCCCTTGTCTGTAATGCCCACAACTCAGCTTTCTTAAATATTGTGTATTTTTTAGTGATGTATACCTGAAATAAAATAAATCCTACTAAACCTAATATTGAACAACAAAATATTCTTTATTAAATTTAGAAATGTGGGACCAGCAGTTGGTGCAATGCCTATGTTGTTGTACTCCCATGTAGTTGACCATGGCTCATGTCCAAGACCCAGTGGCTTAAATTCACGCCAGGCGCATGTGTGTGCATGCATGCCCAAGATCCTGAGAGGAGAATGGAGGAGAAGGGATTGTTGAATGGACATCCCCCTGGGGGGTCATTTCTTGCTTTCTGTCTCTCTCTCTCTCTCTCTCTCTATCTTTCTGGTAAGTGCATGTGCCCTATAGCAAAAACCACACCAAAAAAAATTTAGAAATGCAAGGGCATATTTTCTTATAAAAGTTAATATTTATTTCAAGGATTACTATATGTATATCTAAATAAATGTATTTAAAATGACTTGGAAGGAAAAAAATGTCAGTATATTTGGTAGATACCTCAGAAAAGAAATTAGGAGTGGAAGTTAAAGGCACAAACTTAGCAATATTAAACGGATCCAAAACAGGAATGTAAAATAATACTCTTGCATAGACTGATTGTTAACTCAGTTCTAGGCAGATAAATATATTAGAACTAAGAAAACAAAAGCGAAACTATATTAAAGTATGTTTCCCTTAGATATAATATTATTTTTAATGTTGAAGTTGCAAAATCACAAGTTGTCCTACTAAGTTAAATTATGAATTTTTATGAAGATTTTTAAGATATTTAACAAAGACATGCCCATTTATTGCCTTTATTGATATGCCTTTGTATGTGCACAAAGTATATATATCTTCCTTAGAACAAAACTAACATGTATTGGCTCTCTAATTTTTTTTTCTCCCTGATACCTTATCCTAGGATTAAGTATAATATGCTAGAATACTTCCTTAGACTCAATATTTGTGCCCAACTAAAATTTGTATATTTAAACATAATCAGTTAGGTAATGGTATTTGAAAGTGTAGCCTTTGGGAGGTGCTTGATTTGAATGGATTCCCCCTCCACCCCCATAAAATTCATGAACTGATTTTTATTTCCTATTATGACTGTATTATGTGGGGGGAAGACTTAATACTCTAATATTAAGAGAGAGAACTGTTGTGAGGTTTTTGGTATTAGACAAGGTCATTGGGTTGGGGCTCCTTGAAGGAATGAATAAAGACCAGTGGTATGAAGAGGGGGGATGCCAGAACAGAGACACAAACATAGACACACAGAAGTTCTTACTTCCTTCTATGCAATGTTCTGTGTTGCCTCAAGACTCTGCAGAGTTTCTACTCATAAGAAGGCCATCACCCTTTACCCTGGACCTCCCTGCAAGATAAATAAGCCTATATTCTTTGCAAATTGCCCAGTGTGGTATTAAGTTCTTAGTAACAGAAAAAAAAAAATAATCATGAATCTTTACCCTCATGATTGGGATTGGTGTCCTTATAAAAGACCCCAGAGAGCTAACTTGTCCCTTCTATTGTAAAAAGACACAATTAGAGGGCATCATCTATACACCAGCAAAGGATAGCCTCATCAGGCACCAAGTCTTCCTTTCTTGCAGTTCTCAGTCTTGATTTTATGAGAAGTCGATTCCTCTTGTTTTTAAGTCATGCAGTGATGATGTTTTATCCTAACAATCTACACACACTAAGACAAATGCACTAGGTGTAGTTAAAGCTCTCACATTAGAGACACAGATCTGCCACTGAATGAAGCATGAGCTTAGTCAACTCCTTAAACATTTAAGTATTGTCTGTTTCTAACGTCACATATCTGCAAGTGTGTTATAGACTGTAATGTGGCCAGAACTTAGTAAACATAATTCTTCATATCAGCAAATGTGTTAATTGTGCTTTTACTTGAAATGAAAACAGTTACTTTATAATTTTTCCTCTCATTGTGCTATCAAACTAATTAATTTCCTGTAGTGATTAATTTCCAGCTGAACTGGGATATATTTTACGCTCATACTTAATGGCATGCTAATTTATAGGGCATGGTTCTATTTCAAATTATCTATTAGACTACTTCTTATTGGGATAAGTGCGTAGTAAATATGGGAGTGTCCTTACCTCACTCAGAGCTCCATATTTCTTCTTTCCCTGTCAACACAGCCACGCGCTATTTTCACAATCGAAAATAATCTTATTGGTTTATCTACAAATTTTAGTTACCAAAATGACTGCATCTTCATAAAAATATAATCCTAGTAAAGAGAGATACATGTGTAGCTTCATGTATCAACTAATAAATGCATACAGAGTAAATATCACTTATCATGCCAGTAATATATATTGACCTAACAAGTTATTCCACTACGTAATGGCTATGTCGCTGGACTCCCACATATTCGACCACGGTTTGAGTCCTGGACCCAGTGGCTTAAACTCACGCCGGGCACATGTGCGTGAGTGCCCAAGATCCCGAGGAGAAAGGAGGAGAAGGGATTGTGGCGTGGCCATCCCCCCTGGGGGGTAATTTCTCCCTTTCTATCTGTCTCTCTCTGTCTGGCGAGCGCACACGCCCTATAGTAAAAACCTCTCAAAAAAAAAAATCTGGGATCCAGGCCTAACTAACATTAAATAAGATCTCAAGCTACAGTGAACTTATTACTCATTCTTATTACTGGGATAGCTATTGAATCAGAACCATTGTAAGTGTGGACCCATGATACAATGGCATTTCTATATAGGCTTGAGTGGTCTACACATAAAATATGTGAGTAAATGCCCTATCTGTATCAAATAACAATGGAGCTTTGGTTTAGAATAAGTTTCTTCCAATTTTCCTTCATCAAGGCAATTGAATCTCAAAATTGCATTATATAGTAGGATGACAGTGGGTGAACATAAATGGAGAAGAGTTAGGTGTCCATATAGTCTTCTTTCACTTTCACTATCGGTTTATTTCAAATTAAAAGAATTAAATTTTCAAAAAAAATAAAAAGAATTATATTATAGTCACTTGCATTAAAAATATTAAACAGAACTGCCATTTTGAGTGGTCTTACGGTAGTAGTGCCATTTTGCATGTATGATTACATTTAATTTTATTTCATTCTCAAATTCCTCTCAAATTCTCCTATCCCTGTCTATTTTTCTATATATCATTTGTCTATCAGCTACCTCCCTAAACTACTTTTAAAAGTTTTACTTGAACTATTTTTCTAATGTACTCTATAATGGTACTTTACTTTTGTAATTCTTGGATTTCGTGAGAAAAGGACTTTTAAAGTAATGACTTTGTAGTGGAATTCTAACTATGCCAGATGTGATGCTTTCCTTCTGTTAAATGTCATTTCATCTCCTAATGTGGTGCTGTCTGAAATTATGGGATGTTTGTAAATCCACTGTCCCCTGTGGTAACCACTACCCATATATGGCTACTGAGCATTTAAAATACGGCATGCGGCCAAGGAAACGGAGACAGCAAAGTCCAATTTAATTTAGCTTTACTAATTATTATTAATTTAAATTTAAATAACACCTGTCTAGAGGATACTGTATTGGGTAGTAATTTTCCAATGTATACTTTCCTCCTTAACTTTCTAGTCTATTTTATTTATTTATGTAATTAATTTAGACAATAACAATTCCCTTTCTTTTTAGACTCTACACATCCCAATATGCCTTACTAAAATCTTGACTATTTTTGAGAATTTTGAACTCAGAAGAACAGTTTTTTTAAATAATTGCTCTAAAAAGCCTCAAATATGTTTTACACTTTTATAAATTAACATAATTTACTAATTTTGTTAATGTAATTCACTAATTTTCGGTTGAAAGTAAATGGGAGATATTAGTAGTATATGATGGATCTTCTAAAATATGTTGTTAATCTCTTTTTGTAACCATCTTTAATTTTGTTTAAATTGTGTATGTATTTAAAACTGAAGTCCTGAATGTTCAAGGAGGCACAACAGTGAATACAGCCACAGAACAGAACAGGCTTCTGAAGCATGGAGACACTGTTTTGCAGCTGACTCTTGCTTGCTAGTAATGAATTTGAAATTATATTGTTTCAAATTTGCAAACTAGTCTTAGCATATTTCATTGAGAATTAAGTAATACATGTCATGAATACGTAAAATTTCATTATAAAAATACTGATTTTATTTACTTTTTTCCAAAATAATCTTAATCTTCCAAGTGACTAACAGAGAGATAAAAATGGTCATTTGATACAGTATTGTTAATAAGTGGTAATGCTAGATTTCTTTTTGCATTTTTCTTTTTCTATCCTTTTTTTCTAAATAGATTTTCTCTATAGGGTGCTTGTGCTCAGAAACACAGAGAGACAGAAAGCAAGAAATCACCCACCAGGAGGGATGGCCACACCACAACACCTTCTCCTCCATTCTTCTTCAGGATTTTGGGCAAGTATGCATATGTGCCTAGTATGAGTTTTAAGCCACTGTGTCTGGGACTCGAACTGTGGTAGATTATGTGGAAGTCCAGCAATGCGACTATTAAACGATGGTGCTCCTGGTAATACTAGATTTAAACCTAGGCAGAGTGTCTCCAGAATTCACTCTCAGCCTCTGGGGATTAAACACCTTTCAGTTGTGGTGATGCTCATGATTGGAGGCCATGGACTTGAATGGGTACATCCTGTGCTGAAACTAGCCATATATATATATATATATGGCTAGTATATATCTATATGTATGTGTGTGTGTGAATATACATATATATCTATATCTATATGTATGTGTGTGTGTGTGTATATATATATACATATATACACACACACACAGACACATATATATACCCCCGGAGGGATAGCCAAGCCACAATCTCTTCTCTTCCATTCTCCTCTCAGGATCTCAAACATGCACACACACATGCCCAGCGTGAGTTTTAGTCACTGGGTCCAGAACTTGAACCATGGACGACTACATGGTAGTCCAGCGACATTACCCCATTTTCTACATTTTAAAAATCTCTCTGGCCTGGCTCATGGCATAGTAGTTAAGTGAACCATTCTACAGGACTGAATGTGGTTTTTCTCCTGGCCTGGGCAGCTTGAAAAACACACTAAATCCATGTGTGTATCTGCCCCACCCCAATTCCTGAATAGATGGAAAAATGGAGGGGGAACACTTATGACAATACAATTCCCAAGGAGAGTGCTTTATATCTCTGCATCTTTTTTTCTCTGGTGAGAGCATATATCTCTGGCAGTTTAAAGCAAGCAAACAAATAAACAAACACCTCATCAAGTAGATATACCTTCTTAATAAGAAGCTAATATTACTATATGGTGAAAGAAAATGTGTTTCTCTTATACTAATGGTAGAAATATGAATTGTTATAATATTTCTAAAAGCACCTTAATAATAAGCATTAGGAACCATCAGATGGCATAATGGTTACGTTACTGGACTCCCATGTAGAGGACCATGATTTTAGTCCCAGACCTGGCTACTTAAATCTCATGCCGGGCATGTGTGCGTGTTGAAGATCCCAAGAGGAGAAAGGAGAAGGGATTGCATTGTAGCCATCCCACTGGGGGGGGGGGGGAGTGATTTCTCGCTTTCTGTCCCTGTCTCTCTGGTGAGTACATGGACCCTATAGCAAAAATCTCTCCAAAATAATAAGAAGAATAAGAAGAATAGTAATAATAAGCATTAGAATCTTAGAAATATGGATCCATTTGCCTGGATATTTCTTTTTTAAGAATTTGCACTCAAGTAATAATTAAGCATGACTAGGAAATTTCTGCTTCAGAAGTGTCCAGAAAACATTGTTTATCATATTAAAAAAGCCTTTAAATAATATGAATGGTCAATAATTGAAGACCACTGAAGTAATTATCTTTTTTAATTCATCAAATAGAATATTATATAGCCATTAAGATGATAATGCCGACATTTATTATTTTGTCATCAAATGTGTTTATGCTTTTAGTGTAAATATATGTTGCAAATAAGTAGTAAAGTACACCCACTTTTTTAAAAATTACATATTCATTTATAGATATGCTATTTGCATATGTGATGTTACCAGCATGTTACTGACCTTTGAATGTCTATTTAAATGTTTTATTTTTACTATAAATGACTAGGAATATATTATATAAAAGTGTTCTTTATGTGTAGATGACACATTTTAATGAATGTTTTCCTATTTTATTTTTATTAATGATGAACTCTTCTGAGAAAAAATGAAAAAGGAAAGAGAAAATAGAGTGAATTTAGATATTTTTGAATTAAATATGTATCTTTTCAGAAAGCTTGACCAGGATACTTCTTTATTGCCTGTACAGAAGAATCTTAGGTTATGTAAAAGCAAAAGCAAAAGTAAAAAAACAAAACATACAAACACACTAAAAAACAAACAAAAAAAGTAATAAAATTAGTTCTGGTAGAATACCCAAACTTAGAGTTCCACTAGGATTTGGTTGGCTATTTAACCAGGAAAGGAAAGAAAAGATAAGAAGAGTTGGTTTTAAATTTGCAGGCCCTCACTGTGTAGCTAGGGACCATGGTGCTTTCTCCCTACTAAAGCTGGCAGTCCTTAATCAGTCATAGCTATGTGTTTCCAGGGTAACATTAGGGTCTATTGCAGTAGCACTTCCATTTTCTTCAAGAGATACCATATTTTGGGACCAGTAGTTACCATAATGGCTATGTTGCTGGACTCCCATGTAATCAACGGCGGTTTGAGTCCCGGACCTGGTAGCTTAAACTCACGCCGGGCATGTGTGCATGAGTGCCCAAGATCCCCAGAGGAGAATGGAGGAGAAGGGATTGTGGCATGGCCATCCCCCCTGGGGGGTGATTTCTCACTTTCTGTATCTCCGTTTCTCTCTATCTTTCTGGCAAGCGCACACACCCTATAGGAAAAAAAAAATTCTCTCAAAAAAAAAAAAAAAGAGAGAGATACCGTATTTTAGCACACTTAAGTAAAATCATCCAATTTTAAAATGTTATTTGCAAGAATTTTAAACACTATAAAGCAAGTTAAACATGTCTGTGGAGAAGATATGTTCCTTATACTGGCATTTGCATCCCTTTTATTAAGAATCAAAGTAAAAATGTCAGCCATGAAGTGGCAGTAAACAAGAAAATGCCTCTATGGCTTCTGAGAAAGATGTGGTACTGGACTAACTCTGTGTAGATCTGCTTTATTTTATGGTATTTATGGAGTGGAAAATAACATTTGCTTCAAAGAGTATTTGGGATTGGTGTTTATTTACAAATATTTAAAATATCAGATGCAACTCATTACAGATAATTTATCTGTTGAAATGAGTATGTAAAATTGTAGAAATAAATTCTAGTTATAACTAGAGCAAATGGTATAGGAAGAAAATATGAACATACTGATAAACAAAATCATATTCAAAGTAATCAAGCTTTCTTAGTTCACTGCCATAAAGTTTATTTTGTAGCACATTATTTCATTATGAATATGCCATTACCATCTTTGTAGATTTGGGAGATATTTGAAGAAGAAGAATAGAAATAGTGTGTTCAAAAACTACCTTCTAGGGCTAGCCCTGTTGTCTAGCAGTTAAGAGCGCTAGATCCCACAAGGCTCAGTGAACAGATTAAGTCCTGGACCCCACAGCTTAACAAACACCCTGGGTACATGTGTATGAATACTCCAAATCCTGACAGGGTGGGGAGATGGAAGAAAAAGATTGTGTAACCCAGTGTGGGATGCTTTGCCCACCCCAACTCTGCCATGCTCTGTGGTGAAATAAAATAATAATAACAATAATAATAATTTACTCCAAAAATTATTAAGCTTCTCAATATAATTTCTCAAAGACAAAATTATAATAAAAATACATAATTGCTAAAATTTTCTCCAATATAGTTAATGGATAATTGGAGTTATGCCTAGATGCATGAATCAAAGTACTTTAGACAAAAATCATCTTGTTTTGACCAAGAATGGACCATTTATCTAAATTAGATTTATCACTGACTTATATGGATCTTTAATAAATGGTCTTCTGACCCATTTACAATTTGTGTACATAAAGAGAAAAAAGTCACCGCAGGTAGAGTGAGAAGGAATTCCTGAGCCGGTCTGAGCTAGCAAACATTTCAGTACTGCGCACACAGATTTAGATGTCTTCCCTCCTGCCACCCAGTGCCAGATGCTGCTGTGCCTGTGAGCCCACAGCTGCAGAGGATCCCTATGGCACTAAAACGAAATCAGAATCTGGCAGTTATCAAATGTGTTAAAACACCTTGCTAAATTGTTCTATGTTATGAAGCTGGGAATACTCTGTATGTAAAACATGCAATATGGTTATTTTCTTAAACTTTTGATTAAATTGCCCATTTAAGGACAAGGCATCATAACATATTAAGAGGAAGTGGCCTCAAAGTAGTAGGTACACCAGGAACACATTCTACACATGACCTTTTATTTCAGTCCTGGAACAGAAGGGACATGATCAAAATCAGTTTTTAAATTGTTATGTCCACATAAATGTGTGTATGTATGCATACATACAAACATCCACACATATGCATATATCTGTATGTATATCTGTGCATGTTTGTAGATATATGTACACTATGTATATTTTCAAATGCATGTAGGTTTTTGTAATACATGTTTCCTATGAACTTTTTGAAGGCCTTTAGGTATCTATATTTCTCTATGTATACATATATATAATAATATAAATAAAATACATAATTATATAATAATATATAATATAAATCATAACTTTTTAAATGCATACTATATAACATTAAAATTATATATAAACATATAATAATGTATAATATATAAAGGTTTTCATAAAATTTCACAGGAAACATGTATTATAAAAAAAATTACATGAATTTCAAAGATTCTTTGTCACCAAACAAGCTTATAATTTAATTGCATTTTTCCACAAACTTTTGGAAACTTTCTTATATAATATGTAAATGTATAATACATATATATTTAATAGCATATGTTCATATATGTACTTTATAATGAATTCATTGCTGAAAATAATCTATCCTTTCCCCAGAAGAGCTTAAACATGAGCATTAAAATTGCTGTTTCATTGTCCTTTTTCATACCTTATTACCCATGAGTGTTTTGTCTGAATTGAGTAATATTTTATCTGTCTATGTATTTTTTATTACATTAAGTAAGATGTACATATATGTTCTTCCCCAAGTTACTTGCCAAAATTTGATCTCAGGCACTTAATACATAATCGACTACTTTGAAGACAGTTACTACATGTATGAGGTATAAAAATTATTGCATAAGTTTAAGAAAGAATATTTAATAAAATTCTGGCATGCATTTATCTCCCGCTTAAGGGATAATGTCTGATACCGGGGATACTTCTAACTTAACTCAACTGATTTCCCTCTCTCCCTTTCTCTCTGTCTTTCTTTCTCTCTCCATGAGTCATTGGCTTTGTCTTTTGCCTTGTAAGGTTTTCCCGTCTTCTTTTGTGATTAAGTTATAATTGGGTAACCAAGGATGGGCCTATTTATCTTTTCCCTCGTTTTATGTGTAAAGTTCATAATCAGTTTATTTAACATTTACAGGAGATCATATAATGCAAGATTTCAGGGTAGTTCTGAACAAATCTAAGAGGTAATTTTGGAAACAATATTCCAGGACTGTCTGTTTCCGTCCAGCTGCAGAATTTTGTAGTGGCAAGTGGTTGCAGTCGTCTACTCAAAGATGCAACGTGCTCACTAACGCAGTCATGACTGTAAGGTAACTAACTGGAATCCCTTGAATTCACGTACTACTGTCTGCTTCTGTGATTTCCTTATAGAAGATACTGGATGATGCTCCATTAGACTTCCTTTAGTAGGTTAGTACTCTCACCACTAGCTGCTACAGAACGGCTCCTATTTACATTTTCACAAAAGATTGTTCATATCTACTGGAAAATTTTCAGGAGATGTTCTAGGGGCTATATGTCCTCTCCTTCTTTTTGTTTGTTTGTTTGTTTTGTTTTTTTGTGTTTTTTTTTTTTTTTTTGCTATAGTGCACGTGCGCTCTCCAGAAAGACAGAGAGAGACAGAGAGACAGAAAGTGAGAAATCACCCCCCACCCCCGGGAGGGGAATGGCCACACTGAAATCCCTTCTTTCCATTTTCCTCTCAGGATCTTGGGTATGCACACACATGTACCCAGTGTGAGTTTAAACCACCGGGTTTGGAACTCGAACCACAGTTACTACATGGGAGTCTAGTGACATAGTCATTAAGCCAAGAGCTGGTCCCCTATGTCCTCTCACTGTTAAAGCAGGTTCTAGTCAATGACATGTAGTCAGTTCCATTTTAGTTGGGTGGAGTAAATGCTGGTATTGCTATTTATGCTTCAGAGCTCCTCATGGCATCAGAAAAGAATAGCTTTTGACTGAGCCCATATCTTAGTTAAGCCTTTTCTCCTTCCTTATTTCTGTATTCCTCACTACTTTACAGGTTTCTCCTGAAAGTACTTCCTGAAAATCACTTGTGCGAGTATCCCTTTCTCAGACAGTACTTCTGAGAGAACCAACTTTAGATATGCCTGTTAATATAGAAGTTTCTTTTCTAACAGATGGAAGTTGCTGATGAGACTAAATTGGGATATGATTATAACGACAAACAATTATAGACGGGATAGAATTTGAACAATGTAGTTCTTGCTAGAGTAAATGTCTCAGATTTGTACTTGAGGTGGAACATATGAGTGAAAGTATTACCCTGTTGTTTTGAAACCCAACCTATCAATCTAGATTTTCCTGGCACCTAGGAAATTAACAGCCACTGGCATTTATGAAATGCAGAATTTGGCTTCTACTTAAAATAATTTATAAAGGCACTGGAAGAGGGACATGATGTGATCCTTTTCCTAAATATAAGTTACATCATTATGTTATACAGGGTTTCGAAAAGCTTGTAGTTAAGCATTCATAGTTTTTAAAACTTTGCTGGTCATCAAAGGTTATACTTTTCTCTAGGGTATAGTCTAGGTCAGAAACACACTTTAGGCAAAAGTTAGGACATTTGGAAAGTTGATATTTAAGTCATCTTGGCTTTCATTTTTCCTAAGGATTCAAGTTTATGAAAAAAGTTAAATTTTAATTCACATTCCGTCCTTGCCTTTTTTTCCCTTGTTGTCTTTTAAATAGCAGCAACTATTCTAACTTGTGGATTCCAGTTCTTTCTTTAGCTAATTACCCTTTCATATGATGTGTGGTGAGTCTGCAGTCCCTAAAAGTTAACCCAGATGTTATAAACAGCCTGTGTCAAGCACACAGAAGCCTGCTTCCAAAATTTCCGACAGATTTGTTTCTGAAAGCGGTTATAGTAGTCTGAGAGGGTTCAACCTGGTGAGTAGATATCTATAGAACTTCAAAAATTGATGTTGTGTTTTGTGGAAATGAGGACTGCACCAGTCTGGGAAGAGCTCCTGCTGCAAAGCTAAGAGTCCAAAGATGTATTCTTAGAGAAGTACACATTCGTTTTTTAGAATTTTGTTGAATATATGGCTGTATGATTATACAAATTTATACTATACTTTAAAAATCAGTTTGAAATTGTGTCATATTATAAAAAGAACCAGTGTTCTTTTAGAAATATGCAATACAGATAATTCAAACCAAATTTTCAATATCTCAGACCTCTGCTCTAATGACCGTCAGGGAAGAGTGAGAAAGCCACAATTTTTAATTGGTCTTTCCTAATGGGGTGATACTTTAAGGCTCATAGTTTTTATATGGTACAGGCAATTTTAACTACTGCTGTATTGTTTTATGTATTCAAATTGAACAATTTACATGTTTCACATGGATCCTTAACTGACCTGACCATGAAGGGCACGATATTGTAAATTGAAGATTGACTGAGAGCAATGTATAATGATTCAAGAGAGAAACAGAGAATGCAAGTATCTTCAGGAAGGTGAAAATCCAGAATGAATTGAGACTTCTGAGAAAATTAGGACAAAGTTTGGTCTAATTCAGGCTAAAAAAAAAAGAAAAGAAAGAAAAGACAAGGTTGTTGTGGTATGAGTTGTATTATCAGAAAAGGATAGATACAAAATATTATTTTACTGCATTTTGTTTCTATCTTCTCTACCCAAAATAATTATTTCAAAATTAAAATGGTAGAATAAACATAGTTTTTAAAAAATTAAGTGGAGTGACATTAAGGAGAATACTAAAGAAGGATTATTGTTTCTAAAGAATCAAAATCTTCCAAATCAAATAAATTCCATTTGAAAATCTTAAAATAATTTGTGCTCAGAACACAGAGAGACTTTATAAATCTCTGGAACTTAACGATGGGGAAGAGAGTGATGGGAACATAGAGATCAATATTCTAGTGTTCAAAATGAGCCAGTTCTAATTTGGAAAGGACGATAACTTTGTTATTTTTAAATGTGAATGTCCAACATTGTTTAAAGTCAGCAGACCAAGATTTTTAGAATGGGAAATTTGGGGTAGAAAATAGAAGATTATGAAAATAACCAAATGGCTAAGAATATTAATTTCCAAAAATATTATAGAAAGAATAATAAAATAAAATGGCACTAGAAAAAAGTAAAAGGAATTATTACTCTCTAGGGGTTTCTTTTCTATAAGTGATATTCGTATCATGAGTGATATTCCTGTTACTAAATATGATTAATGGATGTATTGCTCCTTTATTTTCTAACTTATTTGGAAAACTTTCTCAAGATGATTTTAAAAATAATAATAATATGTGTCAACTGTTGGTTGAATTTATTGAATATCCATATGCAAGTTCTATTTATTTATAGATAAAAATTCCAAAAATAAAGTCCAGGTCTTGACCCTATAATTCATTCAGTATCTTAATCAATAATGTGGTAAATGACATAGAATGATACCAGACTATTTCTTACTAAATATCTTTGAGTTCCTACTACTTGTCAGACATTTTTCTAGGTGCTAAGGTTATTGTGATTAATATTTACATTTTGGGATGAGAGGGATAGATCATACGCCAAGGAGCCAAACTACGTACTATCAGATAATGAAAAGTCTTAAAAATGAGTATGAAAACATTTGAATGATAAAATACAATTTAAAAAAGTTAGCAGCAGTCAGTGCCAAATTTCTTGTGGAGAAAGAGCAGAATAGATCTTTACTCAACAGCCATACTATAAGACCAATTCTAGAGTCACCTCATGTGGGAAATCTTAATAGTATACTGCACAACAAAAATCTTATTTCAAGAGAAACCTCAGTTATTCCTGCCTTCAAATAACACCATAGAGAACTTCTCGTTTCAGATGGAGCAAGAATTGGAAAGAAGTATATCTACAGAACTGGGAACCAGCAGTTAGCGTAATGGCTATGTTGCTGGACTCCCACGTAGTTGACCGCGGTTCGTGTCCTGGACCCGGTAGCTTAAAACTCACACCGGGCACGTGTGCGTGCATGCCTAAGATCTGGAGAGGAGAATGAGGAGAAGGAATTGCGGTGTGACCATCCCCCCTGGGGGGTGATTTCTCGCTTTCTGTCTCTATGTCTCTGTCTGTCTGGTGAGCGCACGCACCCTATAGTGAAAACCTCTCCCAAAACAAAACAAAACAAAAAAAGAGAACTAAGAAAAGCTGCTACTCAATTTACATCTGTATCCTGTAGCGCTTCTCCTCAAATACCTACTGATGAGTCAAACTGAACCCCAAATCTACTTTTGAGAGCATCACAAGAATATGTACCAATCTTGAGGAAAAGTTACATGATTTCAAGGATAAAATTTTATTGATTGGACTGTTTATATCACCTTTTAATTGTTTCTCATTAAATAAAGACTTTTTTTCATCAAAAAGAAAAGTTACCAGTCCAGAAGAAGAATGAATGAAAACCAATGAGACAGAGATTCTTAATATTCATGCAGATAATATTAAAGGTCTAGTAGTGTGCTTTCTAACTCTTTGTGTGAGTCAATAACAATAACAACGCTCAAGAAATAATATTACATTGACAACTGAAAAGAATATAAAACTAATTATGTGGCATAGGTACTAAGATGATTATGCAAATTTCATTTGGATTAATAAAAGAAAAAAGTATTGAATGTTAACAGGCATTTTCTTTTCTTTCCTTTTCTTTTTTTTTGAAGAGGTTTTTGCTATAGGGCGCGTGCGCTCGTCAGACAAACAGAGAGAGACAGAGAGACAGAAAGCGAGAAATCACCCCCCAGGAGGGATGACCACACTACAATCCCTTCTCCTCTTGGGATCTTGGGCATGCACGCACACACGCCCGGCGTGAATTTTAAGCCACCAGGTCCAGGACGTAAACTGCGGTCGACTACGTGGGAGTCCAGCGACATAGTCATTATGCTAACTGCTGGTCTCAACAGGTATTTTCTTTAATAGACAAATAATAAAGATACATTATGTTCAAAGAGAAAAAGACAAAAGTGAGCATTTAATGAAGAAATAAAAATTATTATTCTAAAAAAATAAAATTAGGACGTTAGTAAATGAATTAGCTGGAGGGAATGTTTCTTCCTTTTTTTTTTAAGAGATATTTTTGTTATGGCATGTGCACTCACTGGAGAGACAGAGAAACACAAAATGAGAACTAAGTCTCCCGGGGGGATGGTCACACAGCAATCCTTTCTCCTCTTAGGATTTTGGGCACACAAGCAAATGCACCAGACGTGAGTTTTAAGCCACTGGTTCTGGGACTCAAACCATGGTTGACTATGTGAGAGTCCAGCAACATAATTATTGAAGTGTCTGCTGATCCCTGGAAGGACTATTTCTGAACCAGAAATTATATTAAGAAGAACTTACACAAAATGAGACACGTAGACATAGAAGAACAATGTGGAAGACAACTGAAGTGATAGCTACACAGCAAGAATAGTTCACCTTTGGGCCGTTGGAGTCCTATTTGAGGAAGATGAGGAGGGCATAATAAAACAAGACAGTTGGAAACTTACCCAATCTGGTAAAATAAATTTTAAATTGAAGAAATACTATAAAACACTAGAATAGATCCATATAAGAAATTCATAACTGAACACATTGATCTATAGTAAAATTTCTGGAAACAAATATAAAAATAAAACTTTGAAAAAAGTCAATACAGTTACCATGATGGAATGATAGCATCAAAGTTATAGGAGAAAATACTGAAAATTCAGAGAACCATCTTCTTTCACAACTGAGGGTACAATAAAGACATTCCCAGAAAAGCAATAGTGAGAAAATTAGTGGTCTACATACTGGACAAAGCAAATACTAAAATATATTTTTCTACGATCGATAAAATAAACCCAGATAGTAGTATGTACATGCAAGAAAAACAAAAGCGCAACAGAATTTATAACTATATAATTAAGTCTAAAGAAGTACTACGTTTATACAATAATAATTTGTTTTCTTTTTCAGTTTTTGCTATTGGGCATGTTGCTCACTGGAGTGTTACAGACAGAGAGACATAGAGAGGGAAAGTGAGAAATCACCCTCCCCTAGTGGGGAGGAATAGCCATGCTGCAATCCCTTCTCCTTCATTTTCTTCTCATGACTTTGGACACTTACACACAGGTGCCTCGTGTATTTTTCAAGCCACCAGATCAGGGAGTCTAACTATGAAGTTAGTCTTCTGGGACCCAATGCCTTAAACACCACACCACCTGCTGGCCCAAATATCAATTCTGATAGGATTTAAAATGCAGGATTAAAATATATAACAATCACACACAACTCAAGAGAAGCAGATAGAAATAATGAAATCTAAGTTTCTTGACTTGTCCATAAAGAGAATAAAATTACTTTTTATTACCAGAATGTGATGATATTCATTAATGTATGCTATAACCACTCACCATTGAGGGCATGTAATGTTATAAAGAAAGTCAGATTTAGACATATCATCAAGTTAGGAGGCCTGTCATATATGAGAATTTGTCATGTAATCATAAGATTGGTACTCAGGACATAAAAAGAAAATAGATATCAAATCCCTTTGTATTAAGAAAATTAGATCTCCAAGCTTCTGATTTAAGCAAATATATATATATATGTGTGTGTGTGTGTGTGTGTAAAGGTTAAATAGCATTTCCAATGTCACCAGTACTGATAGAATAGCAGTGCTCAGTGTATACTACAGATCTCTTGAGTTCTATTTCATTATTTAAGATACTACACAGAAGTGGTTTTAAATCTGCAGCTATTAAAATTTTAACACTACTTCTTATCAAAACAGTTCTTCTTGCCGATAGAGGATGATTCTAAAAGATTTTCAAGGATTTTGAAAAGGGATTTTTGTATTTATTTGGCAGTTGATCTCCATGACTTGTTAACTGCTTATAGCATCTCCAAAAAATTATAAGAAAGTTAAAATCATAGAACAATGTGTAAATTTTAATAATCTCCTTCAGTTTATCTCTTTCTCCATCCCCCCATCAACCTCTATACTTAATTGTCAAAGTTCATCTTGGACCTCTCAGCCTCCAGAAGTATGAGAAATGAAATTATGCTCTTTATAAATTGTTCAGCTCATGTTATTTGGTTATAGTAGCCCAAACAGTGTAAAACATCAACAATTTCATGAATACTATTTTTTTGTTGTTTTGTTTGTGTTGGAAGGTATGCATGTTCACCAGAGAGAGAGAGAGAAAGAGGGAGAAGAGAAAGTCCCCCCCACCCCCACAAGAATGGTCTCCCCACAGTCCCTTCTCCAGCTCTCCCTCCTTTTGGAATTTTACACACTCACACACACATGCCAGTTGCGTTTCTCAAGCACTAAGTCCAGGATTCAAACTGCACAGGTAGTCAAGTAAGATAATGCTGCTTTAACCACCAGGTCACAGAATAAACTGTTTTGTTTGCTTTTCTTGTTTTATTTATTTATTTTTTTTCATTTAAGACAGTTTCTCTCTGTGTTGCAGTCCTCCTGCCTCCCCTTCCCAAGTAGCTTCTCAAATACGGTGTTTCCCAACAGCTGGCTCTTTCCAGAAGGGTCTCATTATGTTGCCCAGGCTGGCCTTTGGCTACGATCCTCTTGCCTCAGTCTTCCTAAGTCACTATGATTACAGGCACGTGGCACTGTGCCCAGCATTCGAGTTGTACCAGAAATAAAACCACGGTTCCCACGTGGATCCAGGCTGCAGAGCACAGCATCTTGGTAGCACATGCTAAAGTGGCCAGGACCTAAAGACACTGAGCTATAACTTTTGTAACTTAAAGTTGTAAGTTACTGAAACATAATAGGAATGATTCATGCTACAGAGGATGCTCCCCTTTTTGTAGCTAACAAACTACAACTATTTTCTAGTTAATAAATTTCATGTCACTTGGCTTAGTACCTACCTTATGATGTCACCCAATGGTTAAATATTATGTTTTTCCTTACCAGAATGCCTCATATCACCCAATGGTTAAATATTATGTTTTTCCTTCACAGAATGCTGCATTGTGTGTGTGTGTACTCTAACATTTTCTTTCTTCTCCATTTCTTTTAAATATTAGTAGATATTTCAGGAGGACAGTGTTCAAGTTACTCTATTTATTTATTGCCCCTTTACCCTTTATGCTCATCTCCTCAATCACTTGTGATAGACTCCATTGTTCCCAGTGTACTTTGATCAGTAAATCATCAATCTGAGCACAAGACTTAGGTACTTATCTTCAGGGCCTCTTCTCACTTTGGTCATCTATCTCAGCTTAGGTAATTCTTCTCTAATTTTAGATTTCCATCAGAAGCTGTCAAAATCAAGAGAAGACCCCTTGCAGAGTCAGAAATCACCTCTAAAATCAATAACACAATGGACAGATGGATACATTTGTCAAACGCCCAACTCCAAAATGGGAGTACTAGAGGAAGTATGAGACTTTTGTTTTTCAAACCACATGCCTCAAAATGATTAGCTTTTTCTCTTAAATGGGATTATATTTTGTTTCTTTATATACTGTAAAAGGCTCAGACCCTGTAAGAGTTGATGTGCTTTTTTAAAAATGTAGACTAAATTTTGACAAATGTGTTGGGGATATATGCTTGATTGCAGAGCCATCATGATACACACAGATAGTATTTGCTATTGTATATGTTAGACTGAAAAGTAAAGAAAGAGTAAGGACAATCATTGTGTTAATGGAATGCCTGTGAAGCATATTTGCTTTTCCCACTTGTCATGAAAATAGTCTGCTTCATCTATTAGATTTTATCAGAAGTCAGAGAAAATCATTGATGTTATGCTAATTATTTTAACCGCCACATTATAAATTGCATGCATGCCTAAAAAACTAGTTAACTAAATTCTATACTGTTTATGGGAGTTATGCTCTAATATTTTGTCTCTTAATTTCTTTCAACTAATTTATCTGCAGGCACATGCTGGGCACAGTGGCATGTACCTGTAATCGTAGTGACAAGGGTGGACTGATGCAAGAGTGTCATGAGCCCAATGCCAGCCTGGGCAACACAGTGAGACCCTTCCAGAAAGATCAGGGTGTTGTGGAACACCACTACTTGAGAAGCTACTTGGGAAGGTGAGGCAGGAAGATTACAACACAGAGAGAACCTATCTTAAATGGAGACACAAACAAAAACCAGTTTGCTTTGTGGCAGCATCTAAAGTAGCTTTAGATTTATTGGGAGCACAAAGCTCATTAGATCCAGAGTTATCTTGTTTTAATTACTATGTCCAGGTAGAACACATGAGAAGATGGCAACGTGATTAGGGTCAGGTTCATTTTTCTCTCAACTCCAATACATACACCTGTTTCTCCAAAATTGAACAGAAGATGGAACAGGTTGACATTTTTGGGTTTAAGTGATTCTTCTGGAATCCTAACATAGTAACAGAGAAAGCTATTACGGGATTTTAGAATAAGACTCCCTCAGAATGTAACTAGTCATGGATATAAATACCAGACATACTGTGTGTGAGAGTAGGGTCTGAGGAAGGACATTTAGAAGAAAAATAGAGAGGCAAAGCATTAATATGACAAAGAAATGTGGTATTATCTGTTGAAGATATTTCAGAGTTTTATCAACTAGACTAGGGAGAAATGTTCACACGTTGAAATATTCACTTCGTAAACTAAATAATGTGATTGAATGTATAAAAGGAAATGAAATAAAAAATGTGAATAAAAAATAAAGTTAAAAAAAAGGACTACAATTCACCTGGAAGTGATTCTGTGTAAAACACAAAGTACATTTTAATGTACATTTTCACATATGAGTGCATTTGAGCCAGTCATTACTTACTGAAAAGGCTATACAGCCATGCCAACTTCATCATAATTCAAGAGTATGCATTTAAATTCACTATGTATTGTATTTGTTTACTTAAATTATAGTGAAACAATACCACTCTATCTTAATTACTGTAGAAATATACTACCAGTCTGGTCCTGTAAATCCCAAACCTTTGGTAGTCTATAAGATTGTCTTGTTCATAAATGGCCCTTTGCATTTCCCTGTGTTTATTGTTTAAAACATTTCTTTCTTTCTTCCATGTGAGAAAGAGAGACACATAAAGGGAAAGACAGAGACAGCCCTGATAGGGCCTTCATGACATGATCTACCCTCGTCTTCAGCCAGTCCAGTTGGCGGCAAATGTGTGACACCATACACAGGGAGACCTGAGGACAGAACCCGAGACCCCCCTGTGCAAGGCTAGCAGCATAGACCATTGTGTTCTAGCTGTGCCATTGACGGGCCCTCCTGACAGATTGTCACATGATCTTGCCAATTTCTATAAAATGCTGTTGATGTTTTTAATTTTTTAGTTAAAAATATATGGGTCAACATGAGAAGAATTGACATACTAGCAGTATTCTCTTTACACATATGATACACACATATACATAAACACATACATGAGAGGCCTTCAAAAGTTTCATGGAAAATGCATATTATGAAGTAAACTGTGCATGAACTTTAAGTTTTTTTCCAATCAAAATGAGCTCCTATTTCATTGCATTTTTTTCACAAACTTTTTGAAGTTCCCTGTGTATCTAAAGAAGAAAAGTATGGGAAGTACATGTATGGATCTAATATACTTAGAGATCCGTGCATAGTTTCACTTGTTATTGTAAGCATTTGCTCAAATCCGAAAACTCAAAGTTTCTTTTTTAACTTAAAGAAATATCAAAACTGAATTGTCAAGAAACGTGTTTTGAAATGATCTCAGATGGAGACAAACAGCTGTCTGTTTTCAAGACCCTGTTTTCTTATTCCCAGATCATGAGTAAACTGACCCGCTAATCAGCTTATCTGTCTGATAGACCAATTATATCTATGAGGAAAATCTAAGTGGCAAGGAGAGGAAGTTATAAGAGGTTTGTTTATTGGGAGGTGCTATTTTCTTTACGCTTAAGCAGGCTGTGTAGAATACTCAATATCAGACTGACCTTGAGTGCGGGGTATTGACATTCCCCTTTTCTGTTCTCCACCTCTGTCTTCCCACATTTTGACATTGTTTAGCTTAGTTGTCATGCTGAACGCAGAATATGGTTATGAGGTTTGCTTGATGGACAGTAAAAACTTGTACCATGACCAGTCAAGGTGAATTGAATGGAACTATTCTAGTTGTGTATTTCTTGTGAAACTGAAAAACAGGAGGCATAGTGACACTGATACACATTCATCCATTCATCAAATATGTATTGAGTGCCTATTATATGCCAGGTAGCATACCCGGGTCTGGGGATAAAAAGACTGATTTGCTCTAAACCAAACAGAGGAGAAAATCCAGATAAAGAGCAATTATATTAGAAACAGAATGAAACAGAGTACAGTCCAGAAAAAAGAGGACTGTTGGCAAGCTAAAAGACCGTTACAAAAACTATTTAAACTTTGTGTGCTGGTGAATAAATCTTCCACACTGATCTTTGATTGAATTTAAGTTTCTCTGACTTTTTTATTATTATTAACACCAGTTGTGAGAATTAAAGAAATTAAGTTTTAAGAAAGGATATTTACTTTTTAAAACTGAAGTAGGAAAATTTGGGGATTAGAGAGAAGCCAAGAGTTTGCTATAATTTAAGTAAAAGTTTGTTCTTTCTCTCTCTTTTTTTTATTTTTTCAGGTTTTTGTTATAGGGTATGTGTGCTAGCCAGTGAGAGACAGAAAGAGGCAGTGAGAGGGAAAGTGAGAATTCATCCCCTTGGGGATGGTCACCCCATATTTCTTTCTCCTCTGTTTTCCTGTTGGGATATCTGATATGATTTTTATAAAAGCCAACTGGTCATCTGGGGCTCGAACAGCTGTTGCCCATGTGGGAGTCCAGCGCCTTAACCATCATACCACCTAGCGCCCCTCCCCAAGTTTTATACTTTTAAAAAAATTCTCATTTGGAGGGCCAGTAGGTAGCATAGTGGTTAAGGCACTGGACTCCCACATGGTGAACTGTGGTTTGAGTCCTGGAACTGGCGGCTTGAAACATGCCAGGTATGTCCATGCTTCCCCCAAATCCCATAATAATAGAGATGATATTGCTCCTGCCAGGGGA
>NW_006202376.1:530935-534530 GCF_000334495.1 Tupaia belangeri chinensis | reverse complement strand
TTCCCTCACATTGGCTTTGTCTCTCTGAAGAAAATGAATCCACTCTATTGCAAAAACTTTTAAAAAAAAGTAAAAACCTTATTTTGATAACAAAATACATGTAGAAAATGAAAACAAAAGATTAAAGTAAAATTTGGGACCAGCAGTTAGCGTAATGCCTATGTCGCTGGACTCCCATGTAGTCGACTGCGGTTCGTGTCCTAGGCCCAGCGTCTCAACGCCAGCCATATGTTCATATTTGCCCAAAATTCCAAGAGGAGATGGAGGAGAAAGGATTGTCGTGGCCATCCCCCCTGGGGGCGTGATTTCCCACTTTCTGTCTCTCTGTCTCTGTCCGGAGAGCGCACATGCCCTATAGCAAAAACCTCTAAAAATAAAAAAAAATTAAAATAAAATTTAATAAAGCATTTTGGTTTTCCACTTTTGGCCAAAATATTTGATTTTCCATAATGAGTAGAGAACAAAACTATTGTCAGAGCTAACCTGACAGAATTTTATATAAGGATTTTATCTTATATAACACATAACACACAAACTGAATATATTTCATATTCAGTTGTTTAGTTGTTCTATATTTTTTATAGTAATCTATAAGTAAATGTTTGTGTGAGCACACACACACTTGTATCTGTTTAATAAAGAAAGAATACTACAAACTAAACTATACAAGTATAATTGCAAGTGTACATTTTTATGAGATGGATTTTTTTAAGATTACAGAAAAACTTGGCCATTCAGGTGGCATGATGGTTAAATGGCTAGATCAAACATGGCTGACTCCATGGTTTGAATCTTAGACCTGGTGGCTTGAAGAGCACTCAGAGAACTTGTATGTGCGTACTCAAAATCCCAAAAACCGCAATGAATGGGGAGGGATTAAGGCATGGCCATCCCCCAGGGAATGATTTATCATTTTCCTTCTGTCTCTCTCTCCAGTGAGCATACCACCAGAAAGAAAAAAAATCTGAAAAAAAAAATAATACCAAAAAAGCTCTATTTCTGCTTAGGCTTCCGTATGTAGCAAACACAGTATCTACAAAATCCAAAGTAGCTCTGTTTTGTTTTTGTTTTTGTTTTTTGAAACAAATCTGGGCTATTAGAATTTTTCCCTCTGCTATTTTAGAAATCTTTGAGAAAAGGTCATTTATCTATTGCCAAAGCAACATCCAAGAAAGTAATATTCCTTATCATAGTGGACTTTCAATTAAGCCAAGTAGTGTAAGGTCAATTCAATATTGTAATTGGGAAAAGATTGTTTTATTGTTGGCTGATTTGGGCATATTTTCTATAGGCCATGTGCCAGATTAGTAAAAATATTCAGTGTTTGGTACTCCTAATATTTTATGTCTTTGCTGCTTTTGATCCAGAGCCAGTACATTCTCCATGAGATTTGTAATTCATTTTTACCCTTGAGTCAAAAACTCAAATTGATCTACCTTGACTCTAATTAGTAAATTGATAGAATTGACATTCATCAGGTAAATGGCTTTTGGCATATTCATAAAATATTTATTGTATTTGTAAAAACAGACATAATCACTAATTCTATTTCTGCTTAAAAAATGTTCAATTGTAACTTTATGACAGAATTCAACAAACCAGAGCTTATGGGACAAATTTGCCCTTTGCCTTTCCCCAGGTAAAATGTTTTCACTGACATGTAGCCACACATACTTGCTTGCACTTTGTCTGTTGCTGTTTGAGGTCTTTAAGAGCAAAGTTTAATAATTGTGACAAAACTCACATAGTCTGCAAAGAGAGAATTTATTTATTGTTTGACATTTTCCAGAAAAAATTTTCTGAATCTTAAGAGAACAAATAATTTTGAATTTTAATCTGTTGTCTAGAAGCTTTTCTTGTAATATATTAAAAGCTAAAAATGATGCTACCTGGAAAACACTATTCTAATCACTATAACTCTAGAAATTCATTAATATACACAACAACCTATATTTAAGAATGGTAGGTTATCCCAATTTTAAAGATTACAAGACTGAAGCTTATAGAGGTTAACTAACTTGTCTGGGGTCACACAGCTAGCTAGTAAGTGACAGTGCATGGCTTAAACCACAAGATGAAGCTCCATTTCCTACACTTTTCATCTTTATGCTATTTCCATGACTGTCAGATGAGCTCATGGCTTAATTTTGTTGTTGTTGTTGTGTTCATTGACATTTTGAGCTTTTAAACTGTGTTACTACATTCTGCTTTTTAACATAGGGAGCTATTCCATGTAAAGATTAATAGTTTTTTTTCACTCTAAGGTTATGCAGCCTAGATATGGGAGGCAGTTATCAGTCTGCCTCACTGATTACTCACTTGAGCAGGCTTACACATGTCTTAGATGCCAGGGGTTCTGTGGAAACATCTGAGGAACACAGGAAACATCCTGACCCTGGCTAGGTCATGCGATTCCTGTTCTATATAATATTTATGGCTTACACATTATCCTCTTTGGTGCATACTCAAACAGCCTTCCTTGAAGTTGGAGAGAAACAGGACATTTACAGACAAGTAAACTGGCTTGACTATGACACATAATAGGATCACACAAGATAGTAACAAGGTCAAAAAACACCCACCATCAAGTCCTTATCTCTAACTGTAGACTTCAACTGCATCGTCGAAAGCTTGCCAACAGTTCACTGTGCCTGGTAGAATGTGTAAATAAAGAGGTTCAGCATGACTGAACAGCACAGCTTATCTGTGTTCACCTGCATTCTCTGCTTCTGTGTCCTTCTGCCTCCTTTCTCTAACTTTCTTCTTCCACAGGATCAAATCCGAGGGTGGACACTAACATTTTACTATATTACCATATTTATTAATAAGCCGACTCTTAAAGATGCCAGTCTATACGTCAAGAGGCACAGCATGTTCACATCATCAACAACATGGAACTGTTAGGCTTAAGTATTTAGTCAAGTAGATGAGGGAGAAGCTTATCTTGTTTTGGTTTTATTTCCTTGTTTACAAGGGAGATGACTAACTTTCATATATTTAATGGACTTCCAGCTTTCGCTCTCTGTATAGCAACTGTTCATATATTTATTTATTTTAATTGAGCTGTTTTTTACTTTTTGATTTGACGATGTTTTAAAATAATTGAAATGTATGTTTTCCAGTTATATCTGCTGAAAATATCTTTTCCTGGTCTATAGCAATCTTGAAGTTCATGATGTCTTTATTGTATATATGGTTTAATTAAAAGTCAAATAATATTTAAATATATATGTGAATATATGCATATATATTAAATATTGTGTATATGCTTATATACATTGTATATATATATACACATATATTTAAATATTAATATTAGACTTTACAAAAACTATTTCATTTATATACATCTATATCTCTCTGTGTATGTATATATATATAGATGCTGGCCCAGCCAGTGTGGTGAACCCTGATGAGACACTGTACTTTAAAGGGTAGGTCCACATGGAAGGCCCAGGTGCAGTTCTTGGTCCCACACAGGCCAGGTGCAGTGGCACACATCTGTAATTCCAGCTGGGAGGCTGAGGCAGGAGGATCATATGTTGAGACACTGTTTTTTTTTGTTTGTTTGTTTTTTGTTTTATTTATTTTTTTT
>NW_006202376.1:527659-529936 GCF_000334495.1 Tupaia belangeri chinensis | reverse complement strand
AAAAAAAAGGACTACAATTCACCTGGAAGTGATTCTGTGTAAAACACAAAGTACATTTTAATGTACATTTTCACATATGAGTGCATTTGAGCCAGTCATTACTTACTGAAAAGGCTATACAGCCATGCCAACTTCATCATAATTCAAGAGTATGCATTTAAATTCACTATGTATTGTATTTGTTTACTTAAATTATAGTGAAACAATACCACTCTATCTTAATTACTGTAGAAATATACTACCAGTCTGGTCCTGTAAATCCCAAACCTTTGGTAGTCTATAAGATTGTCTTGTTCATAAATGGCCCTTTGCATTTCCCTGTGTTTATTGTTTAAAACATTTCTTTCTTTCTTCCATGTGAGAAAGAGAGACACATAAAGGGAAAGACAGAGACAGCCCTGATAGGGCCTTCATGACATGATCTACCCTCGTCTTCAGCCAGTCCAGTTGGCGGCAAATGTGTGACACCATACACAGGGAGACCTGAGGACAGAACCCGAGACCCCCCTGTGCAAGGCTAGCAGCATAGACCATTGTGTTCTAGCTGTGCCATTGACGGGCCCTCCTGACAGATTGTCACATGATCTTGCCAATTTCTATAAAATGCTGTTGATGTTTTTAATTTTTTAGTTAAAAATATATGGGTCAACATGAGAAGAATTGACATACTAGCAGTATTCTCTTTACACATATGATACACACATATACATAAACACATACATGAGAGGCCTTCAAAAGTTTCATGGAAAATGCATATTATGAAGTAAACTGTGCATGAACTTTAAGTTTTTTTCCAATCAAAATGAGCTCCTATTTCATTGCATTTTTTTCACAAACTTTTTGAAGTTCCCTGTGTATCTAAAGAAGAAAAGTATGGGAAGTACATGTATGGATCTAATATACTTAGAGATCCGTGCATAGTTTCACTTGTTATTGTAAGCATTTGCTCAAATCTGAAAACTCAAAGTTTCTTTTTTAACTTAAAGAAATATCAAAACTGAATTGTCAAGAAACGTGTTTTGAAATGATCTCAGATGGAGACAAACAGCTGTCTGTTTTCAAGACCCTGTTTTCTTATTCCCAGATCATGAGTAAACTGACCCGCTAATCAGCTTATCTGTCTGATAGACCAATTATATCTATGAGGAAAATCTAAGTGGCAAGGAGAGGAAGTTATAAGAGGTTTGTTTATTGGGAGGTGCTATTTTCTTTACGCTTAAGCAGGCTGTGTAGAATACTCAATATCAGACTGACCTTGAGTGCGGGGTATTGACATTCCCCTTTTCTGTTCTCCACCTCTGTCTTCCCACATTTTGACATTGTTTAGCTTAGTTGTCATGCTGAACGCAGAATATGGTTATGAGGTTTGCTTGATGGACAGTAAAAACTTGTACCATGACCAGTCAAGGTGAATTGAATGGAACTATTCTAGTTGTGTATTTCTTGTGAAACTGAAAAACAGGAGGCATAGTGACACTGATACACATTCATCCATTCATCAAATATGTATTGAGTGCCTATTATATGCCAGGTAGCATACCCGGGTCTGGGGATAAAAAGACTGATTTGCTCTAAACCAAACAGAGGAGAAAATCCAGATAAAGAGCAATTATATTAGAAACAGAATGAAACAGAGTACAGTCCAGAAAAAAGAGGACTGTTGGCAAGCTAAAAGACCGTTACAAAAACTATTTAAACTTTGTGTGCTGGTGAATAAATCTTCCACACTGATCTTTGATTGAATTTAAGTTTCTCTGACTTTTTTATTATTATTAACACCAGTTGTGAGAATTAAAGAAATTAAGTTTTAAGAAAGGATATTTGCTTTTTAAAACTGAAGTAGGAAAATTTGGGGATTAGAGAGAAGCCAAGAGTTTGCTATAATTTATGTAAAAGTTTGTTCTTTCTCTCTCTTTTTTTTATTTTTTCAGGTTTTTGTTATAGGGTATGTGTGCTAGCCAGTGAGAGACAGAAAGAGGCAGTGAGAGGGAAAGTGAGAATTCATCCCCTTGGGGATGGTCACCCCATATTTCTTTCTCCTCTGTTTTCCTGTTGGGATATCTGATATGATTTTTATAAAAGCCAACTGGTCATCTGGGGCTCGAACAGCTGTTGCCCATGTGGGAGTCCAGCGCCTTAACCATCATACCACCTAGCGCCCCTCCCCAAGTTTTATACTTTTAAAAAAATTCTCATTTGGAGGGCCAGTAGGTAGCATAGTGGTTAAGGCACTGGACTCCCACATGGTGAACTGTGGTTTGAGTCCTGGAACTGGCG
>NW_006202376.1:520902-527416 GCF_000334495.1 Tupaia belangeri chinensis | reverse complement strand
CCAAGATCCTGAGAGGAGAATGGAGGAGAAGGGATTGCAGCGTGGCCATCCCCCCTGGGGGGTGATTTCCCACTTTCTGTCTCTCTGTCTCTGTCCGGAGAGCGCACATGCCCTATAGCAAAAACCTCTAAAAATAAAAAAAAATTAAAATAAAATTTAATAAAGCATTTTGGTTTTCCACTTTTGGCCAAAATATTTGATTTTCCATAATGAGTAGAGAACAAAACTATTGTCAGAGCTAACCTGACAGAATTTTATATAAGGATTTTATCTTATATAACACATAACACACAAACTGAATATATTTCATATTCAGTTGTTTAGTTGTTCTATATTTTTTATAGTAATCTATAAGTAAATGTTTGTGTGAGCACACACACACTTGTATCTGTTTAATAAAGAAAGAATACTACAAACTAAACTATACAAGTATAATTGCAAGTGTACATTTTTATGAGATGGATTTTTTTAAGATTACAGAAAAACTTGGCCATTCAGGTGGCATGATGGTTAAATGGCTAGATCAAACATGGCTGACTCCATGGTTTGAATCTTAGACCTGGTGGCTTGAAGAGCACTCAGAGAACTTGTATGTGCGTACTCAAAATCCCAAAAACCGCAATGAATGGGGAGGGATTAAGGCATGGCCATCCCCCAGGGAATGATTTATCATTTTCCTTCTGTCTCTCTCTCCAGTGAGCATACCACCAGAAAGAAAAAAAATCTGAAAAAAAAAATAATACCAAAAAAGCTCTATTTCTGCTTAGGCTTCCGTATGTAGCAAACACAGTATCTACAAAATCCAAAGTAGTTCTGTTTTGTTTTTGTTTTTGTTTTTTGAAACAAATCTGGGCTATTAGAATTTTTCCCTCTGCTATTTTAGAAATCTTTGAGAAAAGGTCATTTATCTATTGCCAAAGCAACATCCAAGAAAGTAATATTCCTTATCATAGTGGACTTTCAATTAAGCCAAGTAGTGTAAGGTCAATTCAATATTGTAATTGGGAAAAGATTGTTTTATTGTTGGCTGATTTGGGCATATTTTCTATAGGCCATGTCCCAGATTAGTAAAAATATTCAGTGTTTGGTACTCCTAATATTTTATGTCTTTGCTGCTTTTGATCCAGAGCCAGTACATTCTCCATGAGATTTGTAATTCATTTTTACCCTTGAGTCAAAAACTCAAATTGATCTACCTTGACTCTAATTAGTAAATTGATAGAATTGACATTCATCAGGTAAATGGCTTTTGGCATATTCATAAAATATTTATTGTATTTGTAAAAACAGACATAATCACTAATTCTATTTCTGCTTAAAAAATGTTCAATTGTAACTTTATGACAGAATTCAACAAACCAGAGCTTATGGGACAAATTTGCCCTTTGCCTTTCCCCAGGTAAAATGTTTTCACTGACATGTAGCCACACATACTTGCTTGCACTTTGTCTGTTGCTGTTTGAGGTCTTTAAGAGCAAAGTTTAATAATTGTGACAAAACTCACATAGTCTGCAAAGAGAGAATTTATTTATTGTTTGACATTTTCCAGAAAAAATTTTCTGAATCTTAAGAGAACAAATAATTTTGAATTTTAATCTGTTGTCTAGAAGCTTTTCTTGTAATATATTAAAAGCTAAAAATGATGCTACCTGGAAAACACTATTCTAATCACTATAACTCTAGAAATTCATTAATATACACAACAACCTATATTTAAGAATGGTAGGTTATCCCAATTTTAAAGATTACAAGACTGAAGCTTATAGAGGTTAACTAACTTGTCTGGGGTCACACAGCTAGCTAGTAAGTGACAGTGCATGGCTTAAACCACAAGATGAAGCTCCATTTCCTACACTTTTCATCTTTATGCTATTTCCATGACTGTCAGATGAGCTCATGGCTTAATTTTGTTGTTGTTGTTGTGTTCATTGACATTTTGAGCTTTTAAACTGTGTTACTACATTCTGCTTTTTAACATAGGGAGCTATTCCATGTAAAGATTAATAGTTTTTTTTCACTCTAAGGTTATGCAGCCTAGATATGGGAGGCAGTTATCAGTCTGCCTCACTGATTACTCACTTGAGCAGGCTTACACATGTCTTAGATGCCGGGGGTTCTGTGGAAACATCTGAGGAACACAGGAAACATCCTGACCCTGGCTAGGTCATGCGATTCCTGTTCTATATAATATTTATGGCTTACACATTATCCTCTTTGGTGCATACTCAAACAGCCTTCCTTGAAGTTGGAGAGAAACAGGACATTTACAGACAAGTAAACTGGCTTGACTATGACACATAATAGGATCACACAAGATAGTAACAAGGCCCTTTGCCTTTCCCCAGGTAAAATGTTTTCACTGACATGTAGCCACACATACTTGCTTGCACTTTGTCTGTTGCTGTTTGAGGTCTTTAAGAGCAAAGTTTAATAATTGTGACAAAACTCACATAGTCTGCAAAGAGAGAATTTATTTATTGTTTGACATTTTCCAGAAAAAATTTTCTGAATCTTAAGAGAACAAATAATTTTGAATTTTAATCTGTTGTCTAGAAGCTTTTCTTGTAATATATTAAAAGCTAAAAATGATGCTACCTGGAAAACACTATTCTAATCACTATAACTCTAGAAATTCATTAATATACACAACAACCTATATTTAAGAATGGTAGGTTATCCCAATTTTACAGATTACAAGACTGAAGCTTATAGAGGTTAACTAACTTGTCTGGGGTCACACAGCTAGCTAGTAAATGACAGTGCATGGCTTAAACCACAAGATGTAGCTCCATTTCCTACACTTTTCATCTTTATGCTATTTCCATGACTGTCAGATGAGCTCATGGCTTAATTTTGTTGTTGTTGTTGTGTTCATTGACATTTTGAGCTTTTAAACTGTGTTACTACATTCTGCTTTTTAACATAGGGAGCTATTCCATGTAAAGATTAATAGTTTTTTTTCACTCTAAGGTTATGCAGCCTAGATATGGGAGGCAGTTATCAGTCTGCCTCACTGATTACTCACTTGAGCAGGCTTACACATGTCTTAGATGCCAGGGGTTCTGTGGAAACATCTGAGGAACACAGGAAACATCCTGACCCTGGCTAGGTCATGCGATTCCTGTTCTATATAATATTTATGGCTTACACATTATCCTCTTTGGTGCATACTCAAACAGCCTTCCTTGAAGTTGGAGAGAAACAGGACATTTACAGACAAGTAAACTGGCTTGACTATGACACATAATAGGATCACACAAGATAGTAACAAGGTCAAAAAACACCCACCATCAAGTCCTTATCTCTAACTGTAGACTTCAACTGCATCGTCGAAAGCTTGCCAACAGTTCACTGTGCCTGGTAGAATGTGTAAATAAAGAGGTTCAGCATGACTGAACAGCACAGCTTATCTGTGTTCACCTGCATTCTCTGCTTCTGTGTCCTTCTGCCTCCTTTCTCTAACTTTCTTCTTCCACAGGATCAAACCCGAGGGTGGACACTAACATTTTACTATATTACCATATTTATTAATAAGCCGACTCTTAAAGATGCCAGTCTATACGTCAAGAGGCACAGCATGTTCACATCATCAACAACATGGAACTGTTAGGCTTAAGTATTTAGTCAAGTAGATGAGGGAGCTTATCTTGTTTTGGTTTTATTTCCTTGTTTACAAGGGAGATGACTAACTTTCATATATTTAATGGACTTCCAGCTTTCGCTCTCTGTATAGCAACTGTTCATATATTTATTTATTTTAATTGAGCTGTTTTTTACTTTTTGATTTGACGATGTTTTAAAATAATTGAAATGTATGTTTTCCAGTTATATCTGCTGAAAATATCTTTTCCTGGTCTATAGCAATCTTGAAGTTCATGATGTCTTTATTGTATATATGGTTTAATTAAAAGTCAAATAATATTTAAATATATATGTGAATATATGCATATATATTAAATATTGTGTATATGCTTATATACATTGTATATATATATACACATATATTTAAATATTAATATTAGACTTTACAAAAACTATTTCATTTATATACATCTATATCTCTCTGTGTATGTATATATATATAGATGCTGGCCCAGCCAGTGTGGTGAACCCTGATGAGACACTGTACTTTAAAGGGTAGGTCCACATGGAAGGCCCAGGTGCAGTTCTTGGTCCCACACAGGCCAGGTGCAGTGGCACACATCTGTAATTCCAGCTGGGAGGCTGAGGCAGGAGGATCATATGTTGAGACACTGTTTTAAATAAAAGAAATATATACTCTCTCACACACACACAGACACACACACTAATATGTTTAAGCCTCATCTGATTTTCCATTGCTCTAAATGTGAAAAAACTCTTCCTCCCTACTATTAACAACATTGTGATAATTGTAAATATAATAGCACAGTGGCACTTCCCCATATTTTATAGTGTCAGTTGACTTCTGCTTTTTCAGACTTTGGAATTTTAATATCTACCTAGAATATTCAATTATTTAAAATATTAATTGTTCCACCGTTCCAAAGAAAATTATTTTTCCTCTTTAAATATGTAATGGGACCATCCAATGGGTACAAAAACAAAACAAAACCCAAAGCAAAAAAAAAAAGCAATTTATGTATATCATGCATTGGAGCCAATACTATTGTAACCCACCCAAATTCCTTTGGTTTGCTTTGTCACCTCTTTGTATTCATTTCTAGTTTGTCATCCTTAACAAATTGAAATATTTTTTAAAAAATTATGATATGTTGCTAAAAGTATGGTTTTGCAATAGTCTTGTTTATACCATTTGTTTTCATTATTAACTTGAATGTCTTGATAAACCAAAGAAACAAGAATTTCAGCAGGTGTATGACTAAGAAATTGATCCTCTTCGGATATTTTATAATCAGGAGAAATCAAAGCTTTACCTGCTGAGTAGATAGAGGATTTCTCCTTTTGCATTGCTCGAAAAGGATGGACTTCAAATTGTAATCCTCAGAATATAAGAAAAAAAAACTTAAATGGGCACAAAAAGTCAGGGCCAGCAGGTAGTGTGGTGGTTAAAGCATTGGATTCCCATATGGATGACTGCAATTAGACTCCAGGGCTCAGGCTTGACAATCACTCCAGGTGCATATGCGTGCATGCCCCAAATCCCAGGAGAACAGAAAAGGAATTGTGTCATTTCCATCTTCCCCAGGGGGTGACTTTTCACTTTCCTTCTCACAATCTCTCTGTCTCTGGTGAGCACACTCAAGCAACCTGTGGCAAAAACTTAAAAACAAACAAAAAGTGACATCATCTTGACCCAAGTGTACAATTTTCTAAGGTTGATCTGGATCAGAAATTGTGTATAACCAAGTGATTATTTCATTTTCCCTTGCTTAAGTGTCCTTCACAGAGGGACTTTTCTTCTAATTTTCAAAGAAGTTATATTTTTATACTGATCTATGTTGGTTTTGTGTGCAGTGTAAAATCCTGAACAATATGATAATTCCTGTCGGTAATGTATTTACAAGGAAGAATCAAACAAATCAAATGCTTGAGTAACAAAGTACAAAGCTTTTTTCTCTCTCTCTTTTTTGTATATTTGCTATCTCCAGAAAGAGATAGATGTGAGAGAGAGAGAGAGAGAGAAAGGAAAAGAAAAAAAGCACCTCCCACTGGGTTTTTGCACATAACAATTCCTTGTTGTCCATCTTTCCTTCCTTTTGAGATGTTAGACATGCTCACATATATACTAAGCATGTCTCTCAAGACGTGGCGTGTAGGACTCAAACCTCATAGTCAGTCATGTGGGATCTGGAGGCTTTAATTACCAATGGATAAGCTGGCCCTGAGCTCTTTTGAATTTAGACCGCTCTCAAATAATTTTAAGAAGTTGAAGGAGAACTTAATCTAGCAATTCGCTTAAAGACACACATTTTCACTAGACCAAGCCACAGTTGACATAGCAAAGCAATAAATCAGTGGGCTCAGGCACATTTGATAGAGCCAGTGAGATGAGAACAATCCGTGGGCCTAGCCCATGATTAACAGACAAGACCTAGATTGGAACTGCATGGAAGGCTTCCTTCTCCTCTGGCTTCCAGCAGGACTTGGCTTGTGAATTCAAGCACAGGAGATCAGAGAGCAGAAGATGAGAATGGATGAAGTGTTTCTTCACTCCCTCTCAGGCTGTGGTTTGACAGTTGTCAGGTAACAGCAACTGCTGAACTGCGGTCTTTTATAATTAGAACTCTTGCTGGCCTGTTCTCTCTCAATCTTAACAACTAGCAACAAATCTACTATATTTTCATTCCTCTTCAGTCTGCCAAACCTTTTGAAATTGGTCCTCAATTAAAATTCTCTTACATCGGGGACCAGCAGTTAGCGTAATGGCTATGTCTCTGGACTCCCACGTAGTCAAACGTGGTTCGTGTCCCGGACCTGGTGGCTTAAAACTCATGCCGGGCACATGTGTGTGCGTGCCCCAGGTCTCGAGTGGAGAAAGGAGGAGATGGGATTGCAGCGTGATCATGCTCTT
>NW_006202376.1:496534-520791 GCF_000334495.1 Tupaia belangeri chinensis | reverse complement strand
GACATGTGAAAGAAAAGACAAGGTGAAATGATTCATTCTCCCTGAGTTTAGAAATGTCAAATTATAAGAGCAAGAATTTTTAAATATGACATATGTTCTGGAAAGAATAACTGCTATAGATTCAACCTAAAATGTAACATTCTATCTGTAGTTATTAAAAAATGATCTGTGAAACTTATTAAAGGATATATTACAAAGTCACATAGAAGAATGAGAAATTTTATTGAAATCTATGTTTCTTTAAAAGATAATGTATATATTCTATCCACTGAAATGGGAAGTATTAAATATTATAAACTGTTTTTACTGTTATGAGAACTTTGAGAAGACAGTACAAAATAAGTTAACTCAAGAAGATAAAAAGCTAATGTCATCATTTTTCCACATATCTGAATTATCTCTGATGAGAAACTCCTAATTAGTATTTTGACCTTTAAGCAGATAATTCAGTGAAACTTTCATTAGTAGTAGATCAAGGAGAAACTGCAAATTAAAATGCAATTTTCTGATTTGCTGCAAACCCTGCTTACTGAACTCAAAGGTATCCATATATAATCATACAATTTTCATCACCACTGAAACATGCCTATAGAAGAATGATCCTAGAAGATTTTACAAGGGATATATAAATTATAAAGTTCAAGAGTCTAGATATTACTTTTTCCATATTATTCAAAGATTAAATTTAGCATAAACTCATTTAAAATGAGCTAAAGAAAGAACAGGTACCTTTTGTTCCTATTCAGTAAGCTTTCAGTACTATTTTTGTTTGTTTATTCATTTATTTCCTCCCGCTGAATTTTATTTCAATTTTCTTTATATATTCAATCACATATGTCACTTATCTTGCAAAGTGAATATTCCAACATGTGTACATTTCTCACCAGTCCAGTTGAGAATACTATACACATTATCTTCAACAGATAATTCAACATTTCTTCGTCCCATAAATGCCTTGTCTCTCTATTTTTCTCCTTAATGTTCTTCCTCAGACTCTCCTCCTTCAGTTTTCTGTTTCTATTCAATTTTATTCAGGCTGACAGTGAAATATTTTTAGAAATTAAATGAAAACATATTGCTCTTGTCACAGAAATTATCACCAGTTTCTAAAGAGTAAGAAGTAATATGTCTATATAGATAGATATTATATGTATCTATTATCTACGTAGTTTGTGTATACATATATATGTTTCAGAAATATACACACACATATATATGTTATCTCTCTCTCTTTATATGTATATATTTCAGAAATATACACACACATATATATGTTTTATATAGACATATATAGTATGCCTATCACTTTTTAAGGGTAGGCATAAACATAGCCAGTTCTACGTCCAGACAATTCTTCTCAGTTACTTTCTATGACTAGGTAAACAAATCTTTCCAATGTCAAGCTTGCAATGTCATTCTCCTTATGCCTAGCAGCCCTTTTGAAAATAGAAACACATATTTTCCTTTTGCCAATTGATTTCTTGTCCCTGAACAAATTAAAGGGTTAGTAATGATGGCACACCCTGATGCATGACTCGCCCTCATGGAAAACCCGTCACTGCTGTATGATAGCTAGTGCTGGCAGTTTCTGCCCTTTCAGAAGTGCAGGGCTTGTTCCCTGGCCTGGTGAAGATCATTCAAATGCATCCCATAATGATCATACCAGCGATTGCAATGCAGACTAGAGCAACATGGTAAGATTAAGAGTATGACTATCTCTACTCCAACTCTTTAGTTCCGCAGATTTATTACAAGAAAATTCAAAATTAAAACCCATTTCAGAACTTGAAGACTAGTATGCTTTTATTCAGTAGCAGTAAGAAATACTATAGTGGAGCTTGGTGACTGTGAATCAATAATGTAGACTGCCTATGTGAGGTTAAGGGTACTAAAATTTTAAGTTGTGCATCTTTAGAAGTTAAGGTTCAGGTGTTTGAAGTGAAGGGTTAAATAAACCTATTTAACACATTATTTGTTAGTACTAGAATTTTAAAAACTCTTTTTTTTCTCTTTTGGTAAACTTTAATAATGCTTCCTACATTCCTAAGAATGAAATCTAGTGTTCAAGTGGATTTCAGTACTTTATGTAAAATGGATTACAGGCCTTATATAATTTGAGAGGTTGTTTATTTGATTAGGAGTCTCATAAAATTTTATACTGTGAAATCACTTAAGCAAATAAAAATATTTTTTAGTTTTTATCACTTTATCTTAAGTATCTATTTCTTCTTTTTCTTGCTTTTGGGTCTATGAAATCACTTTGTGAATTTAAACTATGTCAGAAGAGCTTATGGAAAAGAAAATGTAGCATAAGATTTCAGTGAATAAATGTTTATCACATATGGTTAGATACTTTTGGAGAAGAAACATAAAATATCTTATGTGGTCCAGATATGGTCTTAATGTATAATTTATAAAAATTGTATTTACTTTAGAATGTCCTCATTAAAATGTATGTCTACCATGGGTCTTCAGAAAGTTCATGGGCAATGCATGCTAACATTGATTTCAGTTTGTGGCACTAAAATAAACTCACACTTCAATTCCATTTTCTTATGAACTTTTTGAAGTCAACTCAAATATGATTAAACTCTAGATTAGAAAAGAATGTCATTGAGAACTCAAAAGTCTTAGAGCAAAAGATAGTCAAAATATATGATGAGAGGGCCAGCAGATGGCATAATGGCTACATCACTGGACTGCCATGTAGTCTACTGCAGTTTAAGTTCTGGACCTGATGGCTTAGAACACATCAGACGCATTTGTGTGCATGCCAAGATTCTGAGTGGAGAATGGAGGAGGGGGATTGCGTTGTGGCCATCCCTCCTGGGGGAGTTGATTTATCATTTTTTGTCAGTCTGTCTCTCTGGCGAGGGCATACACCCTATAGCAAAGATATTTCTTAAAGATATATATATATATATACATATATATATATATATATATGAGACGATCCAGCTGGTGATGTAGTGGTTAAGTTGACTATATTACTCATGACCAACTGTATGGCCAATGTATTTGAGTCTTGGAGCCAGTGGCTTGAGAAACAAGATGGGCATGTTCTCAGGTAGATGGGCATGTCCTCAGGTATGCCCACAATGCCAAAAGGAAGAAGAGATGAAGGAGAAGGGATTGTGGCATGATCATACCCCATAGGGTGTGTTTTTTTTTAGGGGTTTTTGCCTAAGAGTACATGTGCTTGCCAGAGAGAGAGCAAGAAAGAGACAGAGACAGGAAAGGGAAAGTGAGAAATCACCCCCTCAGGGGGATGGCTACACTGCAATCCCTTCTCTCTATTCTCCTCCTGAGATCCTGAGCACACATGCACATACACCCAGAGTCTCTCAAGCCACCGGATCTGAAACTTGAATTGTGGTTGGCCATGTGGGAGTGCAGCGACATAACCACTACATCATCTGCTGGCCCAGGGAGTGTTTTTTCATTCTCTCTTCTCTCTCTCTCTGGCAAGTGTATATGCCCTCTGGCAAAAGTAAAAATTATGTACCTATAGATATACATAAATAATAGTATATTATTCTCTATATATGTGAGCACACACACCCTATATATTTTAATATATAATTCTTATTGTTTCTTAAAAAATACATTCTTTAATAAATATATTTAACCAATTTAGGAATATAAAAATAAAAAGTGAAAAATCCCGTGTACCCCACCCAGAGACATTTACTAGTAAAACATTTGTATATTGATTCTTAATTTATTATGTATATTTTATGTATATTTCTTATTCTTTTTTCTTTTCTTTTTTCTTTTTTTTGGAGAGGTTTTTGCTATAGGGCACGTGCACTTGTCAGACAGATAGAGAGAAACAGAGAGATAGAAAGCGAGAAATCACCCCCCGGGGGGATGGCCATGTCGCAATCCCTTCTCCTCCTTTCTCCTCTCGGGATCTTGGGCAAGCACGCACACGTGCCAGGCTTGCGTTTAAGCCACCGGGTCTGGGACTCGAACCACGGTTGACTATGTGGGAGTCCAACGACATAGCCATTACACTAACTGCTAGTCCCTCTTTTTTCTTTTTTTAAAGAGAGATTTTTGCTAGAGGGCACACATGCTTACTGGAGAGACAGAGGCAAAAAGTGAGAAATCACCCGCCTCAGGGGAGATGACCATGCTGCAATACCTTCTCTACACATGTACACATGCCTGGAGTGAGTTTTGGGCACACATGCAAACGTGCCTGGAGTGAATTTTAAGCAACTGGGTCTGGGATTAGAACCATGGTTGACACATGGGAGTCCAGATACATAACTATTATCCTATCTGCTGGTCCCCAAGCATGGTGTTTTTTTCAAGTGAGATCATGAAATAAAAATTTTCTATTACTTATAGAGTTATGTTCATCTTAATGTCTACATAACAATATTCCACATGATGGTGTATGTTTAATTATTTTTATTGTCTTACTATTACACAGTATACTTTTCCATGCACCTCTGTAATTATGTATTTGTATACTTGTGTAAGCATTTGTTTTTCTTGTTCTTGTTTTTAGAGATATTTTTGCTCTAAAGCATGTGGGCTCACTGGAGAGACAGAGGGAGACAGAAAGAGAGAAAGCAAAAATTTCCCACCCCTGGAAGGATGGACATGCCACAACCCCTTCTCCTCCATTCTCCTCTTGGGACTTCAGACACATATGCACGCATGCCACCTGGTGTGAGTTTTAAGTCACCGGGTTTCCTGTACTCAAACTGTAATTAACTACATAGGAGTCCAGTGACATAACCATTTCGCCACCTGCTGGTCTCATTGTGTAAGCATTTCTATAGCATAAATTCCTAAACACAATCGTATTGGATCAAAGAGGTTTCTTTTTTTTCTTTTTTTTTTTTAATAACTTCAGGCTTCATCAATGAGATATTTTACATATACCACATAGTGTGTGAGGTGTGGTAATCCGAAGTTGATAGCTATGTACCTTCTCCTTTTGGACTTGTCTTCCGCTATCATTCAGCTGGTGTTATAAACTCCAAATTCCATCTCCCCAAGACTGCTCTCATATAAACAACCTTACTCTGATTGCACAAAATCATGAACCATCCCTTGGCATTTCACAAAAATGAAGTGAAACCAAAGTGAATGAATACATTAGCCACTGTGCTCCCATGGTAACTCAATTCATTAATTCCTAAAAGCTTTTGCCAAATCTTTCTTGTTTTCCCTTGTTTTGCTTTACTTTCTGGCAATTAGTTTTCATAATCTTCTCAGCAATTATTGAAACTCTATTCTCCATAAATCTTTTGAAGCAGAACATCTTACCTTATCTGTCATACAGATGTCTTATAATAAGAACTCACTTAAAATTCTGTATTGGGAGCAGCAGATGGTGTAATGGTTACATTGCTGGACTCCCATGTAGTAGTCACAGTCGTGGTGTCTCAAATCTCACACTGGGCACATGTGTGTGCATGCCCAAAAATCCCAAGAGGAGAATGGAGGAGAAGGGATTGCCTATGGCCATCCCCCTTGGGGGAGTTATTTCTCACTTTCTGTCTCTCTCTGTTTCTCCTGTGAGTGCACACACCCTATAGCAAAAAATATCTATTTTTAGAGAAAAAAAATTGATATTAAGTTTCAGTTATTCCTCCCCCTTTAAAAGAACTTATAGTTTTACCAACTAGCAAAGAGCAAGGTCTACTTTTCCCAGAGACAGGTATTGGTTAATAAAGAACAAAAAGAGAAAGGGAAATTATCATTATCTAACTTTGTCTTTTATAGATTTACATGTCTGAGATGAGGTATCTGTAGTGCTTTCTACATATACACACACGTATAAACCTAAAACAACCATGTATGTTTCATAAATAAAGTATGTGTATTTCTTTATTTTTATTTCTTTATTTTTTTATTTAATTTTCTTTTAGACATTCAATCACATTACTTGGCTTACAAAATGGATATTTCAACAAGTGAACATTCTCCTTAGTAGAGTTGATAAAACTATAAAATATCTTCAACAGATAATACCACATTTCATTCTCCCATTAATGCATTCCCTCCCTATTTTTCTCCTAAATGTCCTTCCTCAGACCTCCTCTTTCACACACTATATCTGGTATTTACATCTATATACTGTGTTTCCATATCCTTTAAGTACGTGTATTTGTACAACAACCTTAACATTTCTAAGGACTGGTGGTTATTTGAGCCCATCAGTCAGTGATTACAATCACTTGCAGGGACATGTAGGGACCCCTGAACTAAAGCCACAAGCGACTGGCACAGAAACAGAATAAGTGGAGTTACTTGCATGCTGAAATGTTTCATATTCCTGCCATCACAGAAGAAGTATACAGCTGTTTGGTGATAAAAAAGGAAAGCCCTCTCCCTTTATAACTGTAATTTTTTATAACTTTATTTTTGATTTCAGTTTTTAATTTTACCTTTCAACAATTCTCGCAAAAATTACTATTGTTTTCTTTGCATACCATGTCTAATATAAAGCCAGGAGTGAACTACTCAGTAATACATCATGCTATTTGGATAGCACCTCAAGTGTATCTGGCACTATTGGTTACCAGGTGCTCTTCTAGGCATTACAATGACTCTTGATGTTATACTTGTAGGATATATATATATATATATATATATATATATATATCCTATATATATATAACATATATATAAAACGCAAAACACACACACAGTCACACACATACATATACTGAGATTATAAAGACCCTCAGAAAATTAGAGTGTACAAAACAGAAGACATTTGCTTTTATGGTTTAGGAAATTGTGTTTATATATTTTCCTCTGATTATTGACCTATACTGGTTTTAAATAGCCTCTAAAATATTGTTCCATTTCTTAAATGAAATTGCTGAAGAAAAAAACACACTTGTGTGTCTGGGAGATCATATGAACGTTCGATGTTGTGTTATTGTAAGAAGACTGATAAGCAAATACTGAAAAGTCTTCTACTAGACAGATATCTATAAACATTCTTGAATTAAAAGTAAAATCCTTATTATGGCTAAGTCAATCAAAAATTTAAATTAGGTATAAAGTCTGCTAGAAACAATATGTTTACTGAAATTCTTGCTTCCATGAGGCCCCATAGTCACTTCCTGGCAAATAGGTAAAATGAAAAGACAACAGGTACTGGAATCACTGTGTAAAAACTGTCTCTCTGTTGATACCGGCTTTGAATAGTTATCTAAATAAGGCCTAAACTTATTTTTAAACTATGTTAAGAATGCAACATGAGACACACTCTTTTCACAAAATTTATGTGTGCAGTAGAATATGATTGGACCAAGGAAGTGTGGTGCATACATAAAATGGAGCATTTTCCAACATTAAAAAAGAAGGGAATCCTGTATATGACAATATGGATAAAACGTGAGGGTATTATGCTAAATGAAATAAGTCAGTCTCGGGAGGAATAACCACTTAACGCCTTTGAAATTTGTCAGTTATTTTTTAAAGCAGGTAATTTTGGCTTCACTAATATAAGGAGGAAATGTGTTTATTTAAGATGCTAATTTAAATTTAAGCCACTTATTTCTTATAAGTGATTTTCTTAGAATATTTCAAGAGAAAAAAGAAATAAAAGCAAAATTCTTGACTTTATTGAAGCTATATATTACTAGGAGTAAAAAGGGAAAGTTGAGCAAATAAATGGACATTCTTTATTTCTAAGGAAGCTAATAAACACACTGAGCTGAGAGTGACTGGCCATTCCATGGTCTGCACGTTAGCGAGGATGTTATCACAATGCCCGTGTGAAGAGGCGATGACCAAATACTATGGGGAGTGTGGACAGAATGCCATCACAGAACAAGAAGATAATGGATAAATACCGGGTGCTTGGAAGCTTGATGTTAACAGAAACAAGGTCGGTGTTTCTGAACCCTATTAAAGAAGGAATGAACTTAACAGCTACTATTGGGGCTCAGAAGCCAATACCCCAAAAGTTGGCATTTTGACATAGTGAGCTGTAGAAACAACTTCAGAACCAAAGTCGTTCGCTGGTCTTTATCACACACCTATTCTTAATCATTTTTCTGTGCCCAAGAGTAGGGAAGGGCTTTAATATTCCCACATTGGTTTATAGACCAAACCCACCAAAGAAGTAAACAAACACACTAACAGAAACAAAAACAGCTACTTTCTGTCCTTCCCCTAAGGGTTCATTACTAAGCTCACATCTTACGAAGAAAGTTTACAGAATAGCAATACATCTGTACTGACTGTCTTAAGCTACTGTCCATCTCTCAATCCCATCCAGCTCCCAGAGAGAATCATTTACTCACCATCATCTGAGCATTGGACTTATTCTTTTCCTCTAAAAATAATTTACTCTTGGGACCAGTAGATGGTGTAATAGCTATGTCCATGGATTCCCACATAGTGGACCATAGTTCTAGTCCTGGCGCTGATGGCATAAACCTCAGGATGGAGTATGCCCAAACTCCCAAAAGGAGAGTGGAAGAGAAAGGATTATTGCATGGCCATCCTTTCTGGGGGGTGATCTCTTGATTTCTGTCTATGTATCCCTCTGTCTGTCTGGCGAGCTCACATGCCTTATAACAAAAATCTCTCTCAAAAAAAAAAAAAAAAAAGATAATTTACTCTAAAATTGTCTGTACCCCTCCATATTTCTTCTCTCTCATGAAGAGGGCATTTAAGCCACAATGATTGACTCAAAATTTTCTATGAGAACCTGTGTGTCTTTCTTTCTTTATTAATGTGCCTGTTGGTAGCGATTTTCATGAGAACATTTGACAAGAGGGAGGAGGGTCCCTTCGGCCACTGTCTACTAACCAATATTTTAACTGTACAGAAACCCATGTAAGACCTTTAAAACAAGTACTTTGGATTTTCATGTAAGGATGAGACAGCACTAAATATTTATGCATGAGTATGAGCTGCTTTGATTTATGTTGCGTGTGCCATTTTCTTTTCTCTGAGCTGGTGGTAGTTGAAAGTGAGCTAGAGTAGAACTTCAGACAAGGAAAAGACTGCAATTTTCCAGGCAGGAGATGAGAATGGTTACAGTCGGGAGAGCCACAGTGCAAGGAAAGAACAGCTGTTGGAATCACCATAATAATTTATATGGAAAACATGTTCATAGTTGAATTTGTGATTTGATTTTGTCAAATATTACTCAGAGAAAAGTTTTATGTATTACAAGATGGAAGGAAATATTTACAAACCACTAGCCCTTTACAAAAGTATTTTGATACAGATACAAGGCTTAGGTATATTTGGTTTTTGTCCATATTAAAAATTTAAAAATAAATTTTATAAGCAAGCATATAATTTTTCACGTGGTTTAGAAATTCTTGGACAAAAGGCAAATACAATAGGTAAATGGTTCATAAAATATTAGTATACTTTTGTTGGCTATATTTAATTGAATACAGTAGAGTACTTTGGCATAAAAATATTTTTGTCTATCTTTGTTCAATTTCATTTACTACAAAGTCCTTTTAGAAAATGACAGATTGACAGACATGAAAACTTCACACAGAAAATTTCAATCTGTATTTTTTTTCCTAGCCAGACTGTTAGCTGGATTTTTATCTCTACATGAAATAGGGCATTAATACTTTGGTACTATATTAAAATGTAGTGTCACTTTGATGAATTAGGTAATGGGCTGGCATCAATACACCAAAACAATGAGTTTCAGGAGAGATTCAAAAGGACTTAGGAGCTTAAATCGAAAGATACTGAACATTGAATACTAAATGGTTATTAGCAACAGAATGTGAAATTTGGGAATATTAATGTGTGCATATAAATTAAATTTAAAGTGGCATTAGCACTCTTGTCTTTAGAGCTATGCTTTCAGGACACTATTCTATATATTAATATCAAGCAAAATATTCAAAATAATTGTGCACATAGATTAATAAAGAGATTTCTATTAAAAATCTATATTACTAAATTTGCTGTTTTTATCAATTTGGTTTAAAGGATATTCTGTGTGAATATAAAACCAGGTAGTTAACTGTTGGGTTGTCTTGAAAGTCACGATGCATTTTTGCATAGAAAACTATGTCATGATTTTCCTGACAACATAATAATTATGCAATGAAATAAAGTAGTTATTTGGATATTATAGCATCTGGATTTGGAGACTTGTTTTTCTTGATGAACCACAGTGATTGAAATCATAGTCCTGCTTGGGCAACTCTATGATTACTTTATAGGGTTATTTCCTTTTTATTCCCTTTATGTTATTGGCTAGTTCTGAGATTTGTTATATTTTAAATTATTGGAAAGATTAATATCTAACAATAATAATTACAATGGAATAATTTACTGTACCCGCATTTGTCCTTTATCATTAGTTATTTATAGTTGTTTAGATACAGCCCCCATACTCTTACGAGTATAGCTAACACTAATGTAACAGCTTTACCATAGGTACTGAGCATAGCTTTTCTAAATAATATAATAATAATACATAAAATTAATATTTTTTAAAAGGGACAAATAGGTGATGTCGTGGTTAAGGTGCTAGACTCTGATATGGTTGGCTGTGGTTCAAATCCTGGACCTGGTGACTTGCTTTCTCACTTTTTCACTTTCTCCCTCTCTCTGTTTCTCTGTTTCTGTCTGGTGAGTGCCTATTTCATATTTAAAAGTAATAGTGATAAATAAAAATAAATAATATTTCTAAAAAATTGCTACAGTGAACATGCAGTCACTGGAGAGAGAGAGAGTAAGAGAGAAGTCAAGAATGAGAAAGCACCCGGGAGGGCTGGCCTCACAGCAATCTTTTCCTCTCTCTCCTTTCAGTATTTAGAGTTTACACACCATACACACACTTGTGCCTGAGTGTCCTTTAAGCCACCGAGTCCAGGACCTGAACCACCCAGTCAGTCATGTGAAATCTAATTTCTTTAACCACCATGCCATAGGCTGGCCCAAATGTAGCTATTGATAACTGAGAGGTAGCTATTAATCTTAGAGTGAATATATACACAACTGTGATAAAAATACAGTTGACCTATATTCTCATACTAAGTGTATATGTATTCATTTTTGTTTGTGTCAGTGCATGTATATAAAGGGAGACTTCAAAGTTATTCCAAACCAATTGCAAACTGAAAAAGATATATAGTCAGTTCTCATTATTTGCAGTCAGTACTTTATATTCCAGTAGCACTGAATTAGTGAATACTGAGTCAGTGTTCTTGACGGAGAGAAGAGGTTGGATGCCAGTGATCCCCTGGCCACAATGTTTCATAAACCAATAAATATATAACGTCTGCTATGTGTGTTTCTTTTTAAAAAATACCTTATTTAAAATGTATTGTCGATTCATTAACATCAAATGCACTGTGCACATTTACTCGTGCCTAAATGAAGCTTATCTGAATACTCCTGTACGGCACATCACATTCTCCTTGCGCTTAAAACAATAAAGTGCAGTGCTGTTTGGGGCCATTTTGAATGATCGGAATCACCACCACAACCACCACCAGCAGCAACAAAAACCAGAAATGTGAAAATTGTGGCATTAATTATTCTATTTTAGAAAAGGCACATCATCTCACTGTTTAAGAGCTGAAACAAAAAGATCATCTTGTTCTGTCTTAGGATCATGAATGCCAGGTGACCCAACAGTTGTACTGTCCTGGGCACATCTGCACATGATCACAAAGTGCTGTGAGTATTCATTTTAGGGTTAAAATAAATTTTAGTAATTAAGCAAATTTCCCAAATCAATAAATACTAAGGGGGAAGAAAAAATAGAGAGGCATGACATTTGTGGTACACATAAATGGTTTACCTGTTAATGATAGTATGCGTAGTATTTTCAACTAGACTGGTCTGAGAAGTATTTCATGTTGGAATAAATTCTCTTTATAAGCCAAATGTTGTATAATGATCAAACATTTTTTTTTAAATAAGAAAAATATATTAAAAAAAATAACTCTGGTAAAAAAGCCAGAAATGCTAATAAAGAAAATTAACTTTCATACTTGAAAAACAATAATATTTGTGAAAGAAAAACACCACAACATAATACGTTTCTACTTTTACAGAGAAAATTGACACTTATGAAGTAAAAATATTCATTTTAGTCTTCAGGCTTCTCAAAAAACAGTGATTATGAAAGGCTAGATTTTCTAGTAGTATGAGTCAAGCAAGTGACAGAGCATTGATCTTCTGTAATGTAGAGAAACTGGATTAAGAATAAAAATAATCTTCTGATGGCTAATTTCTTTCCTTCTTTCCTTTTTCCACTTTTGCACAGAGATAGAGAGACAGAGACACAGAGAGCTCTCACACAGTTCCACCTTGCTACGATCCCCCAGCATTTCAGCCCGGCAAGAGTCCTGGGTGTACCATTGGGTGTGTTCAGATAAAACTAGTCTGTGAACCCCACGCCTTCCCCCGTGACTCCAACATTGACATTGATACCTCACTGCCTGTGCAACTGCGGCTGTGTGTGAGTCTCCTCTTAATACTTAACTTGCCTCAAATAAATCACAAAGTAAGTTTACGAGATCTTGTCTCCATAGTTATGAAATAGGGTTAATAATACTCCAAATGTTTATACATCTATCTCCTAATCATTCCACAGAAATGCACCAAGACCCTATTGTAAGTGAGAACCAATGGGGTGAGGTTATGGCTCCGTGACTCTGCCTATGTCGTTTCACATCGGTCATAGTCATAAATTCTACTTTCAAACAGAAATGAGGGGTGGAAACTTGCACATCATTCATAAATATTGATTGAGCATCTGCGTTTTAGTGCACTGTGCAGGTATGGCCAGTGAACAAAATAGACACAGTCTACTGTCTTTGATGAGTAATAACCTATGATGCCTCATCAACCACAGTGTGCAAACAGCTGGTGGTTTTGGTACATACCTTTACAGACTCAGACTCCTCCACCCTTCAAAAGATTCCAACATTTAAATAGAAACATCCATCGATTTGAAACAATTTGAGATTAAAAATATGGCTGTCATTTTTTAATCAGTTGGGAAAAGGCAATTCCAACACAACTCAATTCTATCACTAAAAAAGTCTAATAAGGTTAGAAATAGTAATATTCATATGTAACAGAGACTATTATTATCAAATAATGCTTATATTGCTTAGTGTTATAAAATGTTGCAAATATGATGAGCCGCTATAAAATGGAAGAAAAGGAATATACCATGCCTATTTCATCTGCACTGAAGGTAACAGGGCTGACTGTTTATTTTAAACTTAAAATTTAAAAACCCTAAGTGGGGGCTGACAGGTGGCATGCTGGTTAAGGGTGCTGGACTCCCACATGGTCAACCAAGTCTCAAGTTCTGTACTCGGCGGTTTGATTTCCAGCTTTCTCTCTCTCTCTCTCTCTCTCTCTCTCTGTCCCTCTTGGATCAAATTTAAGATCAAATAAATAAATAAAGTTAAATAAAATAATTATTAAAAAATAAAAGTATAACTGATCTGGAAAGGGAAACTGAACTTCCTGTAAATTGCACACACACACACACTCACACACACAAATAGTAGATATTAATACAAATGTGTGTGTATGTATAATAATTTACAATCAATTTTTTTTTTTTTTGCCATAGGGCATGTGCACTAGCCAGGGATAAAAACCATGAGAGAGTTGGGAACCAGCAGTTAACGTAATGGCTATGTCGCTGGATTCCCACGTAGTCAACCGCGGTTCGCGTCCCGGACACAGTGACTTAAAAAACTGATGCTGGGCGCGTGTGCGTGCGTGCCCAAGATCCCGAGAGGAGAATGGAGGAGAAGGGATTGTGGTGTGACCATCCTCCCTGGGGGGGGTGATTTCTCACTTTCTGTCTCTATGTCTCTGTCTGGCGAGCGCACGCGCCCTATAGCAAAACCTTCTAAAAATAAAAAAGAAATGAAAAAGCCATGAGAGAGAGTGAGAAATGACTCTCCAGAGGGCACGGCCATACCGCAATCCCTTCTCCTCTATTCTCCTCTCAGGATTTTTGGCATGCACCAACATACATCCAGCATTATTTTCAATCTATCAGGTCCAGGACTCTATAGATTTTTTGGTTGGTTTTTTATGTTTAAAGGGCATAATGTGGTATTCTTTTTTTTTTCCTTTGTTTGTTTTTGTTTTTGTTTTTTTTAGGTTTTTGCCATAGGATGCAAAGAGAAACAGAGAAAGGAAAAGTGAGAAATCCCCCCCAAGGAGGCTGGTCTCACATTGTAATATCTTCTCCTCCAGGCTCCTCTTGGGATTATGGGTACACATGCACAGGAATCCAGCATGATTTTAAAGTCATAGAGTCTGGGTCTTGAACTAGAGTGGGAACACAGCTCCTTAACCACCACACCACCTGCTGGTCCTTATGCTGATTTTCGGTATGTCAATAAAGATTGCCTATTGTTTTTATAATTTTTTAAATTTCATTTTCTTTTATACTTTAAATCACATTATTTAGCTTACAAAGTGAGTATTTCAACAGGTGAGCATTTCTCCCTAGTCCAGTTGATAAAACTATAAAATACCTTCAATAGATAATACCACATTTCTTTGTCCCTTTCATGCTTTGCCTTCTCTATTTTTTCTTCTAAATGTCCTTCCTCAGACCCTCCTCTTTCACACACACTATATTTGGTATTTACATCCATTTACTGTGTTTCTATATCCTTTAGCCAATCAGTTTCATAGAGTACAGACACTCGGTAAGTTTGCCTATCTTATTGGTTGAAAATTTACTCGGATTTTTTAAATGTAAAGGCAGCCACATCAGTCTGACTATTTTGTTTGTGTTTGTTTTGCTTTTGGTTTTTGCTGTGGGGCACATGCACTTGCCAGAGCGAAACAGAGAAATAGTGAAAAAGTAAAAATGCATCCCCTCCAGGGCAATTGGTCACAATGCAGTCCTTTGTCCTCTGTTCTCCTCCTGGCATTTTGGGCACTAATGGACAGTGATTTTCAAGCTGCTAGGTCAGGTACTTGAACTGCTCAGCTGGCCAGGTGGGATGCAGCCTCCTTAACTCCTGTGCCACTTGCTCAGTCTAATTTAATAGACAGGTTCTATGACCTAAACTTTATTTCTTTCTCTGTCCATGTTTTTGCCATGTCACAAAACTTAGGACATTTATATAAATGAAAAAAAATATTTTTAATATTGAAAAAATTAAAGTTAAAAATGAGTTTGTGGGTGAGTTAACACTCTCATAACCATGTACAAACAGTATGTCATGTGTTTATTACACACTTTCCACTTAAGCATTGCATTGTTTTAGTGGGTATGTATCAGGGACATGTTGAGAATCTTTAGAACATTTAATTATTGCTTTATTTTGGAGAGATTTTTGCTGTATGGTCCATTTTGTTTGGCAGAGAGACAGAGAGGCGTTCCCTGGGAGAATGGCCTTGCCACAATCCCTTCTCCATTCTCTTTTTGGGATCTTGGGCATGCATGCACATATGCCGGGCATGACTTTTAAGCTTCTGGGTCTGGGACTCAAACTGTGGTCGACTATGTGGGAGTCCTGTGACACTATGATTACACCATCTGCTGGTCCCTAATTATTGTTTCAAAGGGAGTTCTCAAGTTTATCTCACAAACCCAGACATCTAAAAACACCTCATTAAAATTTATAATATACTATTGTGTATTCTGGGATTAAGTTAATTTTACAAAGTGAAATAAATTATTATATACTTTAAAAATATACTTTCATATTGAGCAACTAGAGAATGTTTAATAAAGCTAAATTTACCAACTTACCTTTCTATACATACATCCAAACTATTCACTGATCTTACATTTAAATTTATTTATTTATTTACCCAGGAAAGAATATATGTTATTATCTGAGAAGAGCATTATATTTTTCTAAGAATCTTACAAGTATTCCTAAGCAAACAATACTATCTTGGAGAAATAAAATATTATTTTTTCAAAGATAATGGCTAATATTAATACTTCTGTATAACTGATACATTAGGAATGAACTTGTACTTAATTTGCTTAAAGTTAAAAGAAATACAATGATTGGCACTACCTCTCTTTTTATGTGGAGTGCATTATCTAATTCTAAACAAGTTACTTTCTCCCGGTTGTCTATCAGCTTCACCTGCTTTCTCTGTGGGAATGTTACTAAATTCACTTTATAAATATAGTGGTGACAACAATGACTTAAAAGTGAAGCATAAATCGTGTTGTCACTACTGAAGTGTTTATATTACACCTGCATTACAACTGGGACAAACATTTTTGTCTTGAAAACAAAGGCAGGTGAGCCTGAAGTACTTGTCTGCTTTAACCATTGAGCCATTAAATTTTTAATGACTTTCAGGTTTTAAATTATAAACAACTCTCTCAAGTGTTTCTTTAATTTTTCTGAATTTCTGAAGAAAAGAGGATTGATGTGAAGAAGAAAGACAAAGAAGACAACAGGAAAATAGATATTCTTATTTTGGTTGCTTGTATTGACATTTCCCAAAAAGCACCTGGTGCTATGAAATAATAAGTTCAGCTATTCAGAGACTTTAATGGAGAGATTGGCAAACAAAGACAATAAATCTTTTTCTTCTTCTCCTTTCTAATTTGCTTTAAAACTTCCAATGAGTGAATGCTCCAATTTGACTTTGAGGTTGTTCCCATGATGGCAATTTTAATAAGAAGTTGCTTATTATACTACTCACTCAAAAGCATACAAAGGGTTGGAAAAAACTTTGAATCTGTTTTCTTTCAGAGTCATCTGAATATTTCACTTGATAGGACATAGGCAGGTAAACAAACTCATGAAAGGAAACTCAATAGAAGGACTTTATTTAATATGGAAAATTAATTACAAACTTTTAGAAAAGGAAAAAGACTTAATAAACCTCAATTTTAGCAATTATAGACAGCTACAATTACTCTTAGGATTGAAAAAAAACAACACAGGACCCAGATGGTGGCACCAACTTTAAGGAATCCCTCGAGAAGGGTGGGATGGTGGCCGACCTTCCTGAAGGAAGCCAGGGCCATAGTGACATAGTCTTTATGGTGGGATTGAAGTTGTAGAGGTAGCAAAGATGGTGCTTCTGCCAGTGTCACTGTCCAAAGAAAAAAATGCATGAGAAACTAGTTCTTGAACTACCCTTTATTTGCAAATCTTCTAGTGCCTCCTACTGGCACACCCTGGCCAGAAACCAGTAGGTCCAGGGACCCGGGGAATGTGTGCAACCCCAGATGTTCCATTAGACAGTGCAGGCACAGAGCTGTGAGTGGATCACAGAGTACGTAAGCAAATGGCTACCATAGTCTTCGGAAAGCTTTGATCTACTTATACCTCTTAATTTCAAAGTCTCTAGCGTTCCCCATGACCAACACTAAAAGAATTATTAATGTTTCTAAACATGACCTTAGAGTATTTCTATAGTCGAGGACCAATCTTATTTCCAAGTTTGCATTTTGCCATTGTCTAGCTTTCAGCCACACAGGTGCATATGTAAGAAGCCAGTTTTTAACACCCGGAGTAACTATAAGTCACTAAGTCTCTTTCAGGTTATTGTGTTTGTCTAGAATTTCTGCTCATCTTCTCCCCACCAACACCTCAACATCTGAGAGTTTTTAACATTTTACCAATTCAATTCAAATATATCATTTCTGTGGATATTTTTTTTTGGAGAGGTTTTTGCTATAGGGCCTGTGAACTCGCCAGTAAGACAGAGAGACAGAGAGATAGAAAGTGAGAAATCATCCCTCAGGGAGGATGACCACGCCGCAATCCCTTCTCTTCCATTCTCCTTTTGGGATCTTGGGCACACACACATGTGCGCCCGGCATGAATTTAAGCCTCCAGGTCCAGAATTTGAACCATGGTCGACCACCATGGGAGTCCAGTGACATAGCCATTACGCTAACTGCTGGTCCATTTCTGTGGATATTTTTTGATGTGTGAATTGATATAATTACTTTACAGTGCATAACTATATTATTAATAGAGTATATACTATTAGTGATCTATTTTGTGTCTTTTAAGTTTTATGTACTATACAGTATTTATTTTGTTAAGTTTTGTTTTATTCACAATGGATAACATATGTATATACAAGTAGATTGGGGGCAAAAAGAAAGAAACACCCTCAAAAAAACTGATCCTTCAACAAACCTCTTACCCCACCCTTCCAGCTTGTCAGGATCTTTGGAAAACGCACAAGCACTTGTCATATTTTCAGGACAAGCTGGGAGTCTGAACCCATGGCCGACCATGTGGCTTTCAGCCCTGCCGTTCAGTTTGCTACTGACTTTGCCACCAGGCTGGACTTACTTCATTTCTGTTCAATTGAACTCTTAAGGACAGGAGCCAACTTAACAAACACAATTAATAGGTTACTGAGTTCCCAGTAAATATTATGTTTGTGAAAGGATTGTTTTTCTAATATCTAATAAATATATTTGCTCAAAAAAAGTTCAGCCTATTAAGCACTTTTATTGCAGTAAACTTTCTTTTTGCCAAAGCTTGGTAATATTTAATGTTTTATTTAAATATATTTTTTAAAAAATAGGGACTAGCAGATGGCATGATGGTTATATCACTGGACTCCCACATAGTTGACTGTGGTTTGAGTCCTGGACCTGGCAGCTTAAAACTCATGGCAGGCACGTGTTTGTGTGTGCCCAAAACCCAGACAGGAGAATAGAAGCGAAGGGATCGCAGCATGGCCATCCCTCCTGGGGGGAGGGGTCTCTTTCTCTTTCTCTGGTGAGCACACATGCCCTATAGCAAAAATCTCTCTAAAAAAAGGAAATATATACAAAACAAAATGTTTAATTATTAATCTTTTATTTTCATTATGTCATCCTTTATGTTAAAAACAGTATTTTCCCAGTAATATATTTGCTGTCTTTCATGGTGAATATTATTATTTTTAAACTGAAAAATTATCACTGATGTCTGCAGAGATCAAGGAAAGTCTTCATAAACTTCTTGATTGCTCCGGGGTGAACACACTCAGTGGAGAAAGAGAGAGAGAGAGAGAGAGAGTAAAAAAGTAACTACCAGGTGAATGGTCATGCAATTCCTCTTCCTTCATTTTCCTCCCAGAATTTTGGGCAGACACACATATGTGACTGGTATGTTTTCAGACTGACAGATCTAGGATTCAGACTGTGCAGTCAGCCATGTGGGACCCAGCCACCTTAACCGTTACACCACAGTCTGACCTAATCATAAACTTTGAGTCTTATTAATGTTAGCCAGTTTCTTCTCGACTTTAACCATTCCTTCTCTGCCCAGAGACAGAACTAAGAAGGTTTATGTAGTCTGTCAGCCCGATGCTGTAGCCGTAAATGACAGTGGTTTATTCAGTTGGAGTCTAGAGGCCTGAAAACTAAGGAGACTAATGGTGTAATTCCTGGTCAGTGTCTGAAAGTTTAACTGCTGGAGTTGTAAGTGGGGGTGGGGGTAATAAGTCGTGGTGTTCAAAGGGTCAAAACAAAGAGCTCTAATATAACTGAGGGCAAAATGGTGTGTTTTCCAAGTTAGGACAGTGGTGAATTTACCCTTCCTCTGCTTTTTTTCTTCTGTTCTCTTCCTCAACCATTTGGCTGATTCCCCCAATCCATACCAGCGTAATCTTCACTTAGTCTACAAGTACAAACGCTAATCTCTACCAGTAACACCTTCAAAGATACCCTCAGAAATGACATTGAACAAGCTATCTGGGCATACCTTAACCCAGAGAAGTTGACACAAAATTAATTACCACAGATGCCTTATTTCCAAAGCTAAGGTTTCTTTTCTTTTTTTCCCAAAAAAAATCATGTTAGATTTTACTTTGTGTTTCATTAGACAAAGATACGTTACATTTTGAAGCTTGTATAAAATAAGTTAAGAAACTGTGTTTTTGGCTTTCAACCTCTATAGTAGACAAGGATATTGATAAAGGAATTGATCATATTTTGAATGAACCAACTCAGTCTCTGACCAAACAACATGGGGATTTGGAATTCAGCAAAACAGTGAGATGGTTAAGCATATCTAAGGCAATAAGATCTCTTTCCTAAACCACATGCAAATTACAATAACCTAGAAGGAAAGTAAGAATTTTGCATAAGAAAGTAGTATGTAGAAATTAGAGTAAAGGGAAAAAAAGACATACACACCAAAAGACCCTGTGGCCCCAGAGTAAAGGAAAAAAGAAAACAGCTGTCTGATGTTTCATTTGTATCCCAGCGATACTTCAAGCAATGAAATTCCCAAGATTCATTACTATCTTTAAAAATATTGCCTTTATTTAGGATGACTTGAGGAGTTTTTTGGTTTCTTTACAACCAAAATTTTTCTTATTTATGTAGGAGTAAAAAAGACAGCATAAGTGGAGAGTCTGCCAACTCCTGCTGTATTTTGTTAGTATGTGTTCCCAGCCCCATACAAGAATACCATTTCAGTGACTGCAGACATTACATTATCCTCTATCTTCTAATTTGAAATTATTGCAATCTTATAAAGAACCCTCTTAAAGGATATCTTTTTATCAACTATCCAAACATTTACTTCATCAGTTACATTTTATGGGAACCATTCAAGGGAAAAATTAAGAACAATGAATGCAGTAAAAAAATTGTACTTATTCCAGTGACCTCATAATATACTAATGCAATTTTTAGAAGTGTCTTCTCACATCATCTCATTCGTAAATGTTACTATGTTTTGTTTGTTTGTTTGTTTGTTTGTTTTGGAGAGGTTTTCGCTATAGGGCGCGTGCGCTCACCAGAAAGACAGAGAGAGACAGAGAGACAGAAAGCGAGAAATCACCCCCCAGGGGGGATGGTCACGCCGCAATCCCTTCTCCTCCATTCTCTTCTCGGGATCTTGGACACGCACGCACACGCGCCCAGCGTGAGTTTTAAGCCACCCGGTCCGGGACACGAACCGCGGTCGACTACGTGGGAGTCCAGCGACATAGCCATTATGCTAACTGCTGGTTCCCAATGTTACTATGTTTTAAAATAACTGGAGAATATCACTGGTCATTTTTCCTAATAACTTATTTTTCCTTCTACCCAATATGCTTCATTTTTTGTTTGTCATTGAGCTCATTTACATAGGATATTAGAGAATCAAACAGAGATATCTAGTAACCTAAAATTATCTTAAAAATTTTTATCAAGTATCTCCTTGAAAGCTTTTTTGGACCCTTATGCTTTTTGAACATTTTTCTGAAGCAATTTATTTCCTTAAGGGATCAACACAGGGATCAGCAGTTGGCATAATAGCTATGTCACTGAACTCCCATGTAGTTGACCATGGTTCAAGTCCTGGACCCAGTGCCTTAAACTGATGCTGGGCGTGTGTGCGTGAGTGCCCAAGATCCGGAGAGGAGAATGGAGAAGGGATTACGGTGTGGCCATCTCCCCTAGGAAGTGATTTCTCTCTATCTCTGTCTTTCTGGCAAGCGCATGTGCCCTACAATGAAAACCTATAAAAAAAATAAAAAATAATCAATACATCTTTTTAAAAAGAGGTATTATACCATTAGAGGTTAGGAAAAATGTACAAGAATTATTATAAAATAATTGTTTAAAATAATATATTAATATTCATATTACTTGGAATAAAGTTCAAGAAGTAAACCTTAAAAATATATATGTTAGAAGTTTGCAATTGTTGGGGTCAGCAGGTGGTGTGGTGGTTAAGGCACTGGACACTCCCACATGGCTGACCACAGTTTGAGTCCTGGAATTAGTGGCTTTTTTTTTTCCTTTTCTTTTTTTTTTTTTTCTCTCTCTCTCTCTCATCAAATTAAAATAAATTAATGAGTAAATAAAATAATTCTTTAAAATAAAAAAAAGAAGTTTGCAATTGTTGAAATGGATCCTATTTTATGATTTCTTAATGTGATTTAACATATTGTGGAAGATTAATATTGAAAGAGTAATTGTAGTTTTCTAAGAGATCTGCTTATTCCATATCACTTTTAAAAATACTAGACTTCCCATATGCAGTTTTTTTAAAAAATTTGGACCGTTAATTGTACATTTTATGGATGCATTGTTCCTGTATATCTGCATATGTGTAGTGTAGTCAATGCCGTACACATCAACACAGCCTAAAACAACTTAAGCAAAGAGTATTAATGTAAAATTCACCTTTTCTTCAACTTATGATCATAAAACATTTCTGAGAATGGAAACACCCCTACACACACTTACAGGTGCTATTGTTATTGGACTGTAGTGAAACTGACCACGTTAACAGAACGTGGTACATTCACAGCAAGCTTAGATTTTTGGATGGTATTCCACACTTTGGCAGAGATGGTAAATTATTTTGTGACATTTCTTTGCTTATGCTTCTATAGCACTAGAAATGCTACCTGAGGCTGGATACATGACTATCCAAATGAAGACTATGTTGCTACTGGATTGTGTAGCTATGATCTGGCTGATGAGATGAAGTGGAGATGGTATAAGCAACTGTGCTATCGGACACTAGACAAAATAGCATGGCCTTATTTCTCTCTTTACTTCATTCCGGAATGAAATATACATCTGTTCATGAATCTTCTTGGCCAGTGGGAAAAAAATAGACAAATCCTATGGATAGCAATGATAAACAGAAAAAGAACCCTAGAGCTCAATGTCACAGACCTGTGATTCTAGTGCTTGCTACCAATACAGAATGTTAAAAGAGCAATAAACTCACAAGCTGTTTAAGATGTGTTTTTATAGTGATGCATTCTTGAGGAGGCTAAATATTTCAATTACAGTTATCATATCAATAAATCAATGGTTATCATATCATATATGAAATAATGTAATGAAGATACTGGTATACATTTTCAAACTTTATAGGAAATTGAGGATTACAGTGTTTTCTTTCTAGCAACAAGAAAGCAAAGAACTTGCGGTTTCATTACACTTTTCTTGAGTATGTAAACTTTGATGGTGAGGACAATGAGTAGATTAAAAATAGAATTAACTACTATCATATATATTGTAATGCTTTCTTTTCTAAAATGGAAATTTATAGTCATGTATTCCTTGATGATACTTTATAATCTAATCACTAGGTTTCCTATGTGATTGATCTTTAGTTTAAGAATTGACATACAAATTCCTTAATCCAAGGGGACAATATTTTCTTTTTTTCCCCTTAAATTATATATATATAGACAGAGATATTTAATTTAATTTACTTAGTCACTATATTTTTTTTACAGTGTACAACAATGCTATTTCCAGCACAAATACCATGCATACCAGTCAAGGCAAAAACATTACTATATACATTATTATCAACACATAACTCGTTTTTTTCAATTAACTATATGTTTTTGCAGTAATAAGTTATGAGTCTGAATCACAAGTCTGTTTTTCTACAGGCAATACCGTAAAACACTGCAACTTTTCACATGAGTCATCCTGTAATCATGAAGTAGAAAGAAAGTTTACAGTATAAAGGAATATAGAAACTAACTTTGGCATAAATACATAAATTGTTTATTTACCTCTTCTTTAAAGTTGATCACCTTTTTTTTTTTTTGGCTCTAGGGCACATGAACTCACTGGAGAGAGAGAGAGGAGAGAGAAAGAGAAATCATCCACTCGGGGGATGGCCCTGCTGTAATCCTTTCTTCTCTATTCTCCTCTTGGTATTTTGGGCATGCATGAACATGCATCAGGAGTGATTTTCAAACTGCCAGTTCCAGGACTTGAACCATCTGGGATTCAGTCACCTTAAGCTCCAATGCTACTTGATGCCCTTATCACAAAAATAAATTTTAAAGGGAGAATATTAGAACAATGGAAGGAGTCATATGTAGACAATCATGGAAACTGAAAGCAGAAACAGCAAGACAATAGAAAGAAATAATGTAGATCATGACATCAAATTCATACTTTCTTGAGTGGATATACCTCATCAAAGTAAATTTTCCATAGGAATTACATTTATGGTTGAAAAATTTTAAGATCATCTCTGACACAAGACTATATTAAGTCAATTGATTTATGCAGATTTACCTTGTTGTGTAGACTACACATGGAACATATATTTGTTAAGGAACTTTAAAATTTTAATTATTTATTTAATTTATTATTATTATTATTATTTTAATATACTTTTTAATCTCAAGAAAGGCAGTTTTAGCCTTAATAAATCAACATAAAAAAATAAACATTAAGAAAACTTTGCTTGGGACCAGCAGTTAGAGTAATGGCTATGTTGCTGAACTCCCAAGTAGCCAACCACAGTTCGAGTCCCAGACCCTGTGACTTAAACTCACGCCCGGCACATGTGCGTGTGTGCCCAAAATCCCTA
>NW_006202376.1:483258-496394 GCF_000334495.1 Tupaia belangeri chinensis | reverse complement strand
AAAAAAAAAAAGAGAGAGAACTTTGCTTAAGACTTAAAGTCAGGAAACAGGTTAAGATTCTGTTCAAATAGTAGGTATACAGACTTCTCGACAACTCAAGATAAGACAAAAAGCCTTAACTCTGGAAGACAAACCATAGAAGAAGATCAGTAATGGTTTAGTCATAAGTCATAAAATTCTGTTTTACCAGTTCAGTCTCATGTATTTTTAATCTATCTACTGTTTTGGTCCAATCATTCTGTTTATATCCTGGAAGATAACATTCATCTCCAGACTTGTCCCTTCCATTAAGCTGGCCATTTTCTTAGTTGTTCTTGAACTCTTATTTCTGTGTGTCTGATTTTAGTTTTCCTAATATAGCACTCCCTTCAGAACTTCTTGGAGAACTGGTCTGGTGTTGGTAAATTCTTTCAGGTTTTGTTTATGAGAATGTTCTTGTCTTCTCTTCCCATATGAAAGATAATCTTGCTGGGTATAGTATTTCTGGTTGAAATTGTTTTTCAATCAACATTTTGAATATATTTTCCCATTCTTTTCCTCCTTGTATTGTTTTCTTTGAGAAGTCTGCTGTTAGTTGGATGGGATGTCCTTTGTAGGTAACTTGATGTTTCTCTATTGCTAAACTTAGTATCCTGTCTTTGTCTATGGTTTTGGTCAATCTGGCTATAATGTTTCTTGGAGAAGATCTTCTGGGGTTGATTATATTTGGGGTCCTTTGTATTTCTTAGATGTGAATATTTGAATGCCTCTCTAGGTTTGGAAAATTTTCTTCAAGGATTTCATGGAATAGATTATCAATGCCTTATTAGTCTCTTCACCTTCTGGGATACTGATTATCTCAATGTCTGGATGTTTAATGGTATCTTGTATTTATTGTATATTATTCTCATATTTCTGGTCTATTTTCTCAGTCTTCATGGTGGATTTTTCTAGGCCAACAATTCTGTCTTCTACATCTGAGATTCAATTTTCTGTATGATCTAGTATGCTTTTAATACTTTCAAGAGAGGCTTTGACTTCTTGCATTATAGCCTTGAACTCTAACAGTTCCATTTGATTCTTTTTTATGGTATGTATTTCCTCTTTCAGATCATAGAAGAACTTCCTCACCTTCTGGAACTCATTAGCATTTTTCTTCTGCCTCTTCTGGAGTTCATTGTCTCTCTTCTCTTACATCTCCACTAGCTTTGTCACAATGAATATTATAAATTATTTATCGGACATTTCCACAAGTTCCATTGTACTGTCTTCAGATGAAGAGGAGTTATTCTTTCCTTTCGAGGGAGAGATATTATCTTGGTTTCTCATTTCTTGTGCCCCTGTGGTTATTTCTAGTCATCTGATGGGTTATATTTTTTTTTCCCCTAATTTCTAGACATTCAATTCAAGCATTCAGAGTGTACAGGAGGAGGTGATCTGCAGTCTCCATTTTGTTTTTCTCCTTTTGTTTGGCAGATTCAGTGGGAACTGAGGAATATGTTGGTCCTTGTACTACTATTCAGTTGTTTGTCTGTCTAGACCACTTAGACCTGTCTAGATACTCAGTGCCTGGAGGCTGAGGAACAAAGTGATGAGGTAAGAGAAAAAGGATAAATATACAGAGAGAGAAAAGAGAGTGAAAAAGAGAAAAGAAAAACTACAAAAAACAATTTTAAAAAGCCAAAAAAATGAAAGCTGCACCAAGTGAAAGCACTAGTTCTCAGCTCTTATGCAGAAGTCAGTCTTCTTTTGAAGGCCAGCCCTTTGCCTCTCCTAAATGGGAGGTGGGAAAGGGATTATTAGCAAGATATAGGAGGATCTGAGGGCCAAGAAAATACCTTAAATTTTTTTAAAAAATTAAAAAAAAATTAAAAGACAAAGAGAGGCAGAAAGAAGGATACAGGGCACCCTACCACTTGAGAATGGGGTCTGGAGGGTGAATTCTCAGCAGAAAAATCTTCATTTCTCTTCATACCTGAAAGCACTAGTTCTCAGCTCCCATGGAGGAAGTATTTTTATCTGAGGTAAAAATACCAACTGAGGTATTTTTAAATGAATTTTTCTCTAACTTTCAGAAGTTTTTTAAATTTGCAACAAATCATAATGGGAACAAAACCAAGATTCTATTTATTTGTTATCTGTCTATGAATGCACAGTTGGGAGGATATATAAAAGTCTTAATATATTTTCACTGTTTTCAGCATCTGCTTAGAAGAACTAAATCAAATTTTTCAAATGTCAGAAGTCAAAAAAATAATTTATAACTTTTTTTGAAATTTTTCAAATAGTTTCAAACTAAAGCAATAATATTTTAGTGTTTCATTGAATGCTGCATACAAAGAAGTTTTATATTAGGCCACTGAATCAATCTATGCATATTTATATACATGCGTATATAGTTATAAAATTTATACACATATGTATATATATACACATGTATACACACAAAAATGACATGTATGTTTGTCTTATAAACATGCATATGTATAAGTTGCAACTTTGTAGTTCTTCTCAATATACAAACTATATTTACAAATATGTGTTTTTAAAATCCTTATAACTACTATGATTTATTTTCTGTATTTTCCAAATGAGGGAGAAGCTCACAAACTTGCATTAATTTAAATTATGAGGTAGAGGATAAGAAAAACACCATTTCGCTATATTTCACTATGACATCCTATGATGGCTTTAATAAGGGCATTGTCGTTTTTGAAATATGTCTAATTGTCTTATATATTTAAAAAAAAGTCTCAACCTTTTTTTGAGTTTCTCATCCTATAGTATTAATAGTTACTTAGTTTTAAAATTCTGCATTACATGTGATAAATGCATATTATGTGTGTCATCAACCAGTTATTTAAAGAGAAAGGCCTCAATGACAGAGTTAAGAGGTTTTTGGAACTATTTTACATGATGGTCTTGCTGAAAAGAACATTAGATAACAAAATTCACTTGCATTGAATTTTAAAAACTGTTAATACTTAAGAGGAAACAATGTAACATTTGCAAATCTCCATACTATCAATTTTCTGTTCACTAAGAATGAAAAGGGAATTGTGAAACCTACAGGGTACTATGAATAGCAAAATCTCACATTATGTCAATCAGTCCTAACAGCTCCTTCTAAAATAGAAACATTACAATTTGTTAAAAAAATGTATTTTATAATTTCAATATATAAAACAAAATGTAAATGCTATATTTCCAAACTGTGTGTCTCTTGGTATTCTCTATTGTTCTTTTTTCTTTGAGAATTATTTTAATGGAATCTAGGATTTTGAAATAGAATACTTTCACCTCACGCTATTCATTGGGGTCCTGCTACGAACTACACATTGTTAGGAATAGGATTGAGACTTGGTAAGAAACTGGCTCCATTTTTGTAATGCTTACCATCTTCTGTGAACAGAGACATATTTGGAATTTTAGGAAAAATATTTAGGAAATATTTAGAATAAAGACAGGTTTTTTTTGTTTTTCTGCCTTTGTTTTTTTTTTTTTCTTTGTTTTTTTGAGAGTTCTTTGCTATAGGGCACATGCACTCGCCAGAAAGACAGAGAGAGACAGAGAGATAGAAAGCAAGAAATTACCCCGCCAGGCGCGTGTGTGTGCGTGTCCAAGATCCCAAGAGGAGAATGAAGGAGAAGGGATTGCAGCATGGCCATCACCCCTGGAGGGTGATTTCTCGCTTTCTAGCTCTCTGTCTCTCTCTTTCTGGAGAGCGCACATGCCCTATACGAAAACTTTTCAAAAAAAAAAAAAAAAAGAGGATTTTCAGAGAGGTATGTACCAGGGCTAAAGAAAGAAGCTTTTAGATCATTCTGGGACATAATGGGATCCTTTTGAAAGGAAATCACACTCAAAGAAATTCATCATTATTGAAGGAACATACACTTTTGAGCTTTATTACAGAAGTACAAGTGGTTCCATTTCGTTGGTTATAGTGTAAGAAAAAACTGTAATAGAAGATGGAACATGTAAAGTACAAAGGACTATAAAAATGGTGAATGTGGATTTTATATAGAAACAAAACATAACTGATTGTACAATAGGGAGATCAGTAACACTATTAATTGCAGCTCAGAGGACTGCAGTTGTAGTAAGAAAGACCAGTGAGCTATTAACTTTTGTCATTCAACAGAGAAGTACTCTATACCTTACTAGAAAATACAAACTAATCTACAGTGACAGAAAACAGGTCAGTCATTGCCTGGAGATGGTGTGGTAGAGAAGGGTAGAAAGAAAGGGGGCATGACTGAGTACCTCGGATGATGAATATGCTATCGTAGTTATGTAATGTCTTCAAAGGTGTACAGTGCCAAAATTACTACCTACCTTAAAAATGTTTGTTGCAGTTTGTTTATGATGATGCTACAATAAAGTATTGTTTCTATACTAAAATAAAAAGAAGACACAGTCCTAGCAGATGGCATAATGGTTATGTCACTGGATGTCCATGTAGTAGGAACATACACTTTTGAGCTTTATTACAGAAGTACAAGTGGTTCCATTTCGTTGGTTATAGTGTAAGAAAAAACTGTAATAGAAGATGGAACATGTAAAGTACAAAGGACTATAAAAATGGTGAATGTGGATTTTATATAGAAACAAAACATAACTGATTGTACAATAGGGAGATCAGTAACACTATTAATTGCAGCTCAGAGGACTGCAGTTGTAGTAAGAAAGACCAGTGAGCTATTAACTTTTGTCATTCAACAGAGAAGTACTCTATACCTTACTAGAAAATACAAACTAATCTACAGTGACAGAAAACAGGTCAGTCATTGCCTGGAGATGGTGTGGTAGAGAAGGGTAGAAAGAAAGGGGGCATGACTGAGTACCTCGGATGATGAATATGCTATCGTAGTTATGTAATGTCTTCAAAGGTGTACAGTGCCAAAATTACTACCTACCTTAAAAATGTTTGTTGCAGTTTGTTTATGATGATGCTACAATAAAGTATTGTTTCTATACTAAAATAAAAAGAAGACACAGTCCTAGCAGATGGCATAATGGTTATGTCACTGGATGTCCATGTAGTAGACTATGGTTCAAGTCCTGGGCCTGGCGGCTTTTAACTCATGTAGGGCATATGTCCATGCATGTCCAAAATCCTGAGAGGATAATGGAGGAGAAGGGATAGTGGCATGATCATATTCCCTGGGGGTGTGGGGGTGTTGATTTCTCACTTTCTGACTCTCTGTCTCTTTCTGCCTCTCCATCGAGTGCATATGCCCTATAGAACAAATCTTTCTCTAAAGAAAAGGGGAGCACAAAGAAGGCCCCCATTCTAGGAACATCTATGAAGAGAAATTGAAGCAAATAAGATGATAAATTTCTGATTCAATAAAGAGAGAGTCTGGTACAGAGACGAACACACAGACTCACTCCGTGGAGCATATGTCACTACACATAGTGTGTGTCATTCAGTAAGTTACTCATTGCATTAACCTCTCTCATAGGCTTGTAGATATGTTTGTAGCTCTATTTTTATTTAGATTCTATCTTGTTGTTTTAGGGAAAACAGAATTCTATTTTCTTTTTGTCACAGTAAGGCATGATTTCTACAAATTGCCATAAGGTCAAATTTAATTTATTAATTTTTATTCAATAAACAAATATCGATTTGATACTTTATGACATAGATTGATTTTGGTTATAAATATATAATGATAAATAAGAAAAAAATATAATCCATAGTTTTCTTCAGAATTTTTCAAAGGTTAAAGCAAGTAAACAGAAAAAGTATTTACAAATTCGTATGAGTATTTTTTTAAAAAAACATTTGTGGGGACCAGAAGGTTGTATGATGATTAAGAAGCCGGACTCCTACATGGTCAACTGAAGCTTAAGTCCCCAACTCAGCAGTATGAAAAATCGTGTGTGCCCACTTTGTACCCTCTCTGCCTCACCATCCCTTGACAAAACCAAAGAGAAGAATGAAGAAAGAGAAATTGCAGCATGGCCAGCCCTGGGAGTGATTTCTCATTTTCCCTCTGTCTGTCTCTCTCTTTTGAGTGCATATACATAAGGCAAAAACCTAAAAAAATAACAATAATAATTAATTAAATTTAAGCACCTGTTGTGTTTTGTAGAGAATGTGTTAGAAGGGTATAGTGAGGGAGTAGGTGCTAGCTACTTCACGGGTTGTTCATAGAATGCTTTCCAGAAGTAAAGATGTTTCAGCTGAGACAGGAATGTTTATTCTTTAAGATCAGAATGAATCCCCACACACAACGTTTAGTTTAGCTAGCAAGGCTCAGGAGGCCACACACATACCAAGAACATCTGAACGGTTTTATTTAAATGATGCAGCTTACTGGGAAACGCAGGAAAGTCCTTCCAAGCTCATCAATAAACGGCTTAAAGGACAAGGAAATGATCATGTTTTGGGCTTTTTATTGTGTAAAATGAGTGGAGCTCAGATAAGAGTCTCTGTGCACAGAAAGAAGCTGGTGTGGTTGGAAACTCCCACCGATACCAAAACAGAGAGCACCTAGGCCTTGTTATCTGCCTGTCCAGATATGGGGCAAAAGAGGAAAAGGAAGATGTGATGCTGAAAAGCTATCATAAAACAGGGAACCAGCAGTTAGCTGTCACTGGACTCCCACGTAGTCGACCGCGGTTCGCATCCCGGACCCGGTGGCTTAGAACTCACGTCGGGCGTGTGTGCATGCGTGCCCAAGATCATAAGAGGAGAATGGAGGAGAAGGGATTGCGATGTGACCATCCCCTCTGGGGGGTGATTTCTCGCTCTCTGTCTCTCTGTCTCTCTCTGGCTGGCTGGCAAGCTTTCACAACCTATAGCAAAAACCTCTCAAAAAAAAAAAAAAAGCTATCATAAAAAAAAAAAAAAACAAGCTGAGACATTTTATTATAGGAGGCCACTTTTGGGTGGAATTAAGTATTGACTGGGGAAAGTTTGGTTTAATTCTAAGAGGTAAATTTTTAACCCCTGAACAAACATTTTTCAAAAGAAGACATACAGGTGGCCAATAGGTACATTTAAGAAAAAAATGTTCAACATCACCAATCACCAGAGAATTGCAAATGAAAACCACAGTACCACCTTACACCCCTTAGAATGCCTGTCGTTAGGAGAACTGTGAACACTCCTTCCAAGACTATGGTCCCTGTCAGAATCTTGAAGACAGGGATTCAGAGTTCAGGATCACATTTCTTACAGAACAGCCTTTGGCACACTCTACACAGTGGACGTATTCTTGACAAAGCAAGGAAACCTGAACTTTTTTTAAAAAGCATGCTTTGTTTTTTGTTGTTGTTGTTGTTTGTTTGTTTTTAAAGACAAAGATGCTCAGCCTAGGTGGGTTAGGTGGTAGTATGCAGAGTTCTAGAGTTCTTCTGAACCATAAATTCACTTCAGCTGGTCAGATAATAAGATAGGAAAGTCTCTCAGGTCTTTAGTAGAGAGGAGGTATCCAGAGAAGTAGGCACATTCTTGAGAAGCTCCGGGAACTGCCCATTCCCAGTGGGTCCACAGTACAATGATTATATAGCAATGCTCTGAAACTGGAGTGTACTGGTTATAGTTGTAAGTTCATCCTTTTTTCTGTATTTTCTGCAAGTATAGGAGCTGCAAATAGAAACAATCAAAAGCCAGAAAAAATATATAAAACATTTCAAATAATAGTTCTTAAATTTCAACAAAAATATAAAGTATAAAAGTAAAGGATATTTAATATATGAGTTACGAGGCCAGCAGATGGCATAATGACTATGTTGCTGGACTTTCACATAGTCGATCGTGGTTTGAGTCCTGGACCTGGTGGCTTAAACTCTTACTGGGAACATGTGCATGCCCAAGATCCTATATATATATTCCTTTCATCTTAGTTTTCCTTCATTACTTTTTTTTCATAGTTGATGGACACATAGCAATGATGCTCTTGCATCTGAGCCAAAACACCAGCTGAAATGAACTTTAATTTCCATGTGGAAACATAACAGATATAACTTGAAATTTCATTTTTCTTTTCTACTTTTGTTTTTTTCCCCATGAAAATACTAATTATCCTCAATAGGTGTTCCGGTAATACATTATTTAATCTTTCTTTCTTGAGTAACCCAAATGCTGACAGATTATTCAAAATAATTTTTTTCAGTTTTAAAAAGACAATCTTTCTGTCAAATGTGGGTGGTGAGTTTGATGAAATAACCTGACAAAATTCACTGGTAAATAATAATTCAGTTTGCATTATTAAAGCGTTTTTTTCATTTTGCAGTTGTTATTAAAAGTTGGAGATTTTTCTTTTGTGTTTTATGTTTTGTGACTAAATCAGTAGACCTACAAAGATACTCTTTTTTCCTAGTGAAAGAATATTTTATATAAACATGTCTAAGGCAAAGGGGGGAATTCATTTTCATGGTTGATTTTTCACAGTAACTCACAAAGAGAATTTTTACTACTAGTGTATAGCGTATTAAATTGAGGAACTCTTCTTATATAAGAGTTGGTTTTCTATTTTTTGTGATTTTTGTAAATCCTCTAGCTGTTTGTACTTTAATAAAATGTTTACAACCAAAGAAATGTATAGAATAAATCAGATTCTGTAAGCCATTTGAAAGATCAAAATAAATGACTTTTAGTAAAATTGTGTGCCTAGACTGTGCTGATAACTGAAGAGTTTCAGTTATCTAAGGGGCCAGCAGGTGGCATGATGGTTAAAGGTGCTGGACATCAACATGGCTGATACAGTTCAAATCCCAGATCTGGCAGCTTGCTTTCTCACTTTCTCTCTCTCTCTTATTCTTTCTCTCTCTGGTTGAATTAAAATAAATAAATACACACGTAAAATAATTCTTAAAAACAATCACTGACTTATCTTAAAAGCTACCTTTACAAATCTGCTTTGCTGAAGATTTTGAAGTTTCTAGAGTATATAGTAATGGAGACCAGCAGTTAGCGTAATGGCTATGTTGCTGAACTCCCATGTAGTCAATTGCGATTTGAGTCCTGGACCTGGTGACTTAAACTTATGCCAGGCGCATGTGTGTGCGTGCCCAAGATCCAGAGAGGAGAATGAAGGAGAAGTGATTTCACGTGGCCATACTCCCTGGGGGTGATTTCTAGCTCTCTGTCTCCCTGTCCCTCTCTGTCTTTCTGGCAAGTGCAGGTGCCCTATGGCAAAAACCTCTCCAATAAAAAAAAAAAAAAAAGAGAGAGAGAGAGAGAGAATATAGTAGTGATAATTCTGCTAAAAGTATTTTATTATTAACAAACCAATAAAATAAATTTCCCTTTAATGAAGTAGAAAACATTCTAATTCTTTTTAATGTAATATCTCAAAATATACAATATCTATAACTAGTTTACATTCACAAGGAACTAATCTAGTATATATTACTTATTATTGAAGTACTTGTAATACTGACTTTTTAATTGATAAATGAAAGGTTGAAGTTTGGTAAATTATTTTAATAAATAAGAAAATATTACAAAAACAAAAATTACATATAACAAAAATATATATGCATTTTAAAGATATTTCAAAATCACTAGCAATATAAGACATTCATTAGATTAATTTTTCATATTTTTGAATCTTGAATATTTTCATTAAAATATTAATTCTATATCTAGTATTATAAAAATGTGATTGGTAAATGTGCCAAATAGAAACACTGAAATGTGATCATTTGTACTGATTATTTTATAGATGAATATATTTTAAAATCTAATGATCTTTTTAAAGTAAATTGAGACATAACTGACCAAAAAAATCATATACATTTAAAGTGTAAAATGGGATGATTTGATATACATATGAAATGGGTACCACAATCAAGTTAATTAACACACCCATAACCTTACATAAGTACTGTGCTTTGTGTGTGGTCAAAAATCTTCAAACTTGATTCTTTTACCAAATTTCCAATACACAACATATTGTTACCAACTCTAGACAACACACTCTGCATTAGGTTCCTAGAACTTACTTCCCTTAAAGCTGAGAGTTTGTTCCCTGTAAACAACATTTTCTCCTTCACTATCCATCATCCAAACCTCCAGCCCTTGCAACCACCATTCTATGAGTCTGACGTTTTTTAGATTCTATGAATAAGTGGCATTATTGTATTAATCCTTCAATGTCTGACTTATTTCACTTAGTATAATGTTCTCCATGTTCATTCATTTCATCAAAAATGATAGGATGTCCTTTCATTTTTTTTTTTCTTTTTAAGAGGTTTTTGCTTTAGGGCTCATGGGCTTGCCAGAGAGACAGACACAGTGAGAAGGAAAATGTGAAATCACCCATATGAGGGATGGCCATGTCACAATCCCTTCTCCTCTGTTTTCTTCCTGCGATATTAGGCACACCTGGTGTGAGTTTCAGGTCACCATGTCCAGGACGCAAGCCACAGTCAGTCATGTGGAAGTCCAGCAATGTAACCACTACATCTGCTGGCCCCACCCCCCTTTTAAGGCTAAATATTCTACTGTGTGTGTATACCACACTTTTAATGTACTCATGCTTTGATGGGCATTTTCATTATTTCCTTTATCTTGGTTATCAAGAATAATGTTATAGTGTACATGGAAATGCAAATACATATTCAGGACACTGTTTTTAATTCCTTTGGATATGCATCCAGAATTGGGAAGGCTGGACATACAGTATGTATGTCTATTTTTATATTTTATGTGGAACCTCCATACTGTTTTCCAAAATGACTATACAATAAAATTTTCTTTTCTTAAAAAATATTTAATTTTATTTATTATTATTCTTATTTAAATTTGCTATAGGGCATGTATGTTTACCAGATACACACACACACACACACACACACACACACACACATGAGAGAGAGAGAGAGAGCAATAATTTAAGCCATCAGTTCCAGGATTCTAACTATGGTAGGCCATTGGGAGTCCAACACCTTAACCATCAAGCCACCTGTCGGCTTCAACAACATACTTTTCTACTAATAATGTACAAGGATTCCCTTTTCTCCAAATCTTCACTGATTTTCTTTTTTTTTTTTTTTTTTTTTTTAGTTTTGCTATAGGTCACACATGCTTACCAGAGAGAGGGGGAGAGAGGGAGAGCAGGAGAAAGGGAAGGAGAGAGAGAGAGAGGAGAGAGAGAGAGAGAATGAGAAATCAACCCCTAGGGAAGGAAACCATGCCACAATCTCTTCTCTTTCATTCTCCTCTTAGGATTTTGGGTACAGATGCACACATACTTTGCATGCTTCTTTTGTTTTGTTTTATTTTGTTTTAGAGATTTTTCTATAGGGTGCTTGTGCTCTCCAGAGAGACAAATGGACAGAAAGTGAGAAATCATCCCCCAGAGGGAATGGCCACATTGCATTCCCTTCTCCTCCATTCTCCTCTCGGGAATGTGGGCTTGCATGCACAGGTGGCCTTTGTGTATTTTAAGAGGCCAGATCTAGGACTCCTATCTTGGATGGCTATATGGGAGACCAGTGATGTACCCATTATGCCATCTGCTCCCTGCACCATGCTTTTTAAGCCACCATATGTGGAATTCAAACCATGGTGTCACCCATGTGGTATCTTGCCACCTTAATCACTATGATACTAGGTGGCCTACTCACTGACACTTTTTTTTTTTCCTGAGAGATTTTGCTATAAGGTATGTGCACTTACCAGAGAGACAGAAAGTGACATATTATCCCCTGGGGGGATGGCCATGCCACAATCCCCTCTACTCTACTCTCTTCTCAGGATCTTGAGCATGTGGGCATGTGTGCCCAGCATGAGTTTTAAGCTGCTAGGTCCTGGACTCAAACTGTAGTTGACTATGTTGGAGTACAGTGACATAACCATTACACCAACTGTTGTTCCCATCACTGACACTTCTTATCTTTTGATTTTTTAAAAGTGTTTGCCAGAAAGCATGTGCACCCCCCAAAGAGACAAAGAGAAAGAGAGGAGAGTGAGAAAGCACTTCCCATTGGGCATGGCCATTTGCAATTCCTTCTCCATTTGACCTCCTTTCAGGATTTGGGGCATGCATACACACGTGCCAGCATGTTACTGAACCCATCAGGTCCAGCACTCAAACCATGCAATTGATCATGTGGGATCAAGCCAATTAACACCATGACACTGGCTGGCCCTCTCAGTGCAGCTTTCATTTGTGTTTCCCTAGTGACATTGAACATCCATTCATGTACTGGCCACATATGGGCCTTCTTTTGAAAAATGTCTATTCAGATATTTCATCTATTTTTAAATGGGGTTACTTGATGGCTTTGCTATTTAGCAATTTGAGTTTCCTATATATTTTGAATAGTAATCCTTCATAGAATATATGGTTTTCAAATATTTTCTGTTATCCCAATGTTGGTTTTTCATTTTATTAATTGTTTCTTTGTGAGATCAGTGGGTGATATAGTGGAGAGAGGGGGAGAGAGGGAGAGCAGGAGGCACTGGACTCCCACATGGTCAACTGTGGGTTTGAGTACCAACCCGAGAGCTTGAAACTTACACCAGGCATATGTGCGTGTGTGCCCCAAATCCTGAAAGAATGGAGGAGAAAGGATTGTTGCTTGTTGCTGGGGTCCTGCCTCGGTGGGGGTGGGTTGACTCGACAGAGGCGGCACAGGTGAACAGAAGACAAAGGTCTCGATGCCTTTTCATGCACGTCCTTTGCCAGATACCCTTCAGAGATTGCTCTCTGAAGAGTGACAACTGCCAGGAATTACCGTGCCTTTTTATTGAAAATGTGTTACATACAAGTAAATGGAAGAAGGGTTACGTGTTTCAATTATCGGCTCATAAGGTTTTAACAATAAGGAACATAGATTCTATTTAGGGTTGGATTAAGGGTGGGTCTAGTGCAGTTCCGCAATTGTCCGTTTGATGTAGGTGGGTCTCCATGGAATGCAGTTTTGGGAAATCGGTTCCAGTAAGCAGAGATAATTATCAGCTGATGCAGTGGCAGCCATCTTGTGATTACCGAGCAGGATACTGAGAAAAGAGAATCTCAAGTATAGATATTAATTCTTATGGATTTTAATAAAGAATGATACTTATATGGTTTTATAGGGATCTAAAACTTAATTTAAGGAATCCTAATATATTTATCTATTTCACTTGGTGAGGGCGGGGGTGTCCTGGGCCAGTTTTGGCCTAATCTTATTTTATGTAAAGAAAAGAT
>NW_006202376.1:451266-482896 GCF_000334495.1 Tupaia belangeri chinensis | reverse complement strand
TCAAAAGGCTCAAGACAGATCCTGGGCCTTACCGGGTCAGACTCCTCCAGATTATGGCATGACTATCCCTCCATTGGGGGTGGGGTGATTTCTCACTTTCTCTCTCTGGTGAGTACATATGCCCAATAGCAAAAATCCCTCATTCTAAAAAAAAAAAAAATAAAAAAGTGTCTTTGCTATGTGGAGAATTTTTACATCAATATAGCCCCAGTTATTTATCTTTTGCTTTTTTGGCCTGTATGTTTGATGTTATAATGAAGAAAATCATTCTCAAAACTAATGTTAATTCAGTCACATAGCCTAGTGATTAAGGGGGCCAGATCCCACATGGCTGCCCACCATTCAAATCCGGGCTTCGGTGGCTTGAAAACCACACTAGATGCAATGCATACAAGCTGCAAATCCTAACAGATAAAGAAATGAAAGAGAAGGTATTTTGGAGTGATCATTCCCATTGGCTCTCATACTCTGAATATGATTCCCATACTTATGCAAGTTAATAAAAAAATTATGGCTTTTTTCCTATTAATGTGCCTATTTTCAATTTATTTTACAGACTCAAAGCAATGAACTTTCAAGGAAAGATGAGGGAAAAAACATGTTCTTTCAGCTTTACATGTCTATAGAACAAACTGCCATTTTACCTCCTGTCTATTTTACCGTACTTTACCATCCATACTGCCTTAGCAGCTTGAATGCAATTTCTTTCAGGGAAAATGTTTCCGACTGACTGGTTAACTGCTGTATCTCCAGGGACATGTACAATGCGTTGAACATGGTAGGTTCACTGACTGTGACTGGATACATGAAGTGATGAAAAAGGATGAAAGTAAACAGTAGTTATAAAGACTATTCATAGAGGAGCGGAGGTGGAGGGTAAATTATCTGTAAGACCTGGAGAGAAGAAGAGCAGGACAAGAGAGAGCGCACGTGGTGTCATACTGCGATGAATGTCACAGGAATAAGCAGGGTCATATGGCACTGAAAGAAATTTAGACCAGGTGAGTGAGAGGGTAGGAGTAAACATGCTATCGTACCATGTCAGCAACTCCTATCAGCTAAGAGGCACACTTGCCAGATTTCATAGGAATCGCGTATGTGCTTTGGAGGAAAAGTCAGACCTCACTCCCAGATCCTAATGCATGGCCGTCTCTCATATTTGTTTATTCACAAAATAAGCGAAGAATTTCCAGTAATCAGTACCCAAGTAATGTTGAGAAGAACTACTTGCACATGTGTTTTATACATCATAGAATTAAATAGTGTTGTTAGTATGATTTAAATGTAAGGGGGGGAAGGAAATAATGTACACACACAATAATAATAGGTAGAGAATTACACATTCACTTATTCATCAGACACATTTTTGAACATATAAACATGGACTATAAAATGTGTAAAGAGATATCTACTTTGTAACAATTAAATAAAATCACAACCTGTTTTCATATGCACATCACACAGATATCAAGGCTTAAGAGTGAAGAAGCAAAACAATATATTAAAAATATGCCAGGGCTGGCCCCACAGTACAGTGGTTAAGCCTTGTGTAGTAGAAGCCAGGTTCCCCAAGACTGACAGGGGTTTGAGTCCTGGCCCTGTCAGCTTGAAGAGCACATTGGGTGTGCACACATGCCCAGGATCCTGACGAGAAGGAGAATTGGAGGAAAAAAGATTTAACCATGGCCAGGGCTGCTTTGTAGGTACTTTCTTTTCCTCTGACACATGCATGTATCCTCTAAAATTAAGACAAAGAAGTTTAAAATAAGATGGTACGGGGGATAAATAATGCATATCACACAGAATGGTAGAAATAAAAACCATTGCATATTATGACTCAAGTAATGCATATATTTAATAATCAGCACATTGTAAGTCAGTAGTGAAGGAGAGAAGAAAAGAAGGTATAGAGAAGTAGGAAGGCATTTCTGAGAAGGGTTAGACTTGCCATATAACTTGAAATTCCTTTGTACTCCCTCAGCTCTTTTCACTTAGATCTGATCTGATGCACTTGATGTTACCCCAGGGCTCCTCGAGACATCACTCTGCACATCATGAAGTAAGGACTGCCTTACCCAACCTGGAATAATCAGGCCTTAGCCCAAAATTAGTTTTAAATTTCCTAATCTAGTTTTAATGAATGCATGAATTTAGGGAATGGATGGGCATTTTAAATAAATTAAAACTAAAATCTCACTAAGAAAATATATTTGGGGGCAAAGAGTGTCATGTGGTGAATTTCAAAGCCAGTTATATAGCCCTTGAAATAGTCACTGTTTTAAGTACACTCTAACTTGCTCCAACACTATTTCACATTAAGCAAAATTATATTTTCCTTTATTTCAGAAAAGCCAAGAAATACATTATAAAGGAGCAGGGCAGAAACACTTACTGAAGATTTATAATATGCATTAAAATTTTGGCAACACATTCCTGAGGTAGTTTTTATTTTATTCTTGCTGGATTTAAGAAAACAGTGGCCCTAGGTATTTCAGTTACTTGCCCAAGGTCACATAGTAAGTAAATGGCAAACAATTTCTCCTTTTCTCCAAAGATTCTTCTTTTAATATATCATATTAACTATTATAGAATAGCAGAAGTGGGAAAAATGACTTTTCCTAAGCCATGGGAGTATTTTGTGTCACTGTCTATGAAAAATTTTCAGCCATGTATTTTTCAAGCCAAGTCACAGGAATAAAGATAAGCCTCTAAACTAGCACAAAATAGCAGAAGAACATGAAATTTCTTCTGCACAATTCCCAACTCTATCAATCATGAGTTGTGTAACCTTATACAGGTCACGTTAACCTCTCTAAGCTACCAAACTCTCGTTTATAAAATGGAGATTAAAAATAACACATTCAGGAGGCTGGCAGGTGGCATGATAGCTAAGGGGACTGGACTCCCACAGTTCAAGTCTCAGACCTGGTGGCTTGCTTTCTCACTCTCCCGTTCTCTCTCTCACTCTCTCTCTCTCTGGTCAAATTAAAAATAAATAAAGTTAAATAAAATAATTCTTTAAAAAATACCACATTCATAGTGTTGCCATGAAGATTAACCAGAACAATATCTCAACATACTTATTAGTACCTAACACATAGAAACATCCCTAGCATGTTAAATACTCTTTTACATTTTTCCTGTTTCCTCCAACTCCCTCTAATAGATGTGCTGAATCATGATATGCAATGATTGACATATTTAGTCAATCACTTATCAAATGTTAACATAGTATTTTTATGTTTTACTATTTCTAGATATTCGATACACTATGTTTAAGAAAAACACAAAATCTTAGCCTAGATCTCCTAAAAAACAGAACCTGAAGCAAATAAAAATGCTGATGTAAAAACCGGCAGTTAGTGTAATGGCTATGTCGCTGGACTCCCACGTAGTCGACCATGGTTCGTGTCCCGAACCCGGTGGCTGAAAACTCACGCCGGGCGTGTGTGTGTGTGCGTGCGTGCCCAAGATCCCGAGAGGAGAATGAAGGAGAAGGGATTGCGGCGTGACCATCCCCCCTGGGGGGTGATTTCTCACTTTCTGTTTCTATGACTCTCTTTGTCTGTCTGGGGCGTGCACGCACCGTATAGCGAAAAAAAAAAAAAAAAACTCTCAAAAAAAAAAAAAAATGCTGATGAGGTGGGTCCTCCAGTGCAACAGGTAAGCACTCTTCAGAGAGAGTTAGATCCTATGAGTGGCAGCTTGAATAAAATAATGGGCTTGTGTGCATTCCCAGGATTCTGATGGGATGGAGAATCGAAGGGAAAATGATTGAGGTGTGACCAGGCCTTATTGCGAGGTTCTTGCTGCCTTTCACTGTCTCCTTCTCTCACTCTATTTCTCTCTATCATGTACCCCCAAATGGCTGATGAGAATTTAGGGTGTCAGTGTAACAAACACAAAATGAAGTAAAGAAAAATATATATTGATGCATTGCTTTGTTGGTACCATTTAAAAGAATGCATGTGTAACTCACTTGACAGATGCCTCAAGAGGTGGACTGTTTGGTGCATAGGAAAATAATGTCTGCACAGGTTATAAGAGGAACTTGATCAGAGAAAAGTAGGAAGGGCATATGTGCTAACCTCTTCCTAGCTCCTGATTCTCACTGGTCAAAGTCTATTCCATAGGGTAATACCTTATCTTTGCTTCTTGAATGAAATACCTACTACCTTGGACAAGTTCTTAAGGGTATAGTGTGTGTGTGTGTGTGTGTGTGTGTATGTTTCACTCCTTGTGAGGTGGTGTTTCATCCAAATGTATCAGGAGAGTGAAAAAATTAAACTACCTTAATTTTACTGGTTGACCCGGCTCTACGGGAATAGTGAGAAGGGAAGACCCAAAACTCATGGCAAATGAATTATTGGCAGCACTTTGTAGGAAGTCATAAAAGATTACTACAGAGCTGTATCAGTAAAATCAGGAGAGAAACATTTAGGAAAGGAGGAAGTGGTGGTAAAGCATGTCTGCGTATTGGTGTCGTGAGAGTTACAGCTAGAGTAGCATCCATTGGACTGAACAACGTGGACAGCTAGTTAATACATAAAATAGCACATTATTTGAAGGGGGAATTAAAATACAGATTAGTATAAAAAGAAAGCCCTAGCTGTGTTTCTATATTTTATACTTAATATCAAATAAGAAATACAAGAAACTCTATCACACATAGGGTATTTGATTAGAAAACAGGGTGGGATACAGCAGTTAGCATAATGGCTATGTCGCTGGACTCCCACGTAGTCGACCGTGGTTCGCGTCCCGGACCCGGTGGCTGAAAACTCACGCCAGGCATGTGCGTGCATGCCCAAGATCCTGAGTGAAGAATGGAGGAGAAGGGATTGCGGCGTGACCATATCCCCTGGGGGGGGGGTGATTTCTCGCTTTCTGTCTCTATGTCTCTCTCTGTCTGTCTGGCGAGTGCACACGCCCTGTAGTGAAAAATCTCTCCAAAAAAAAAATAAATAAAAGATTAGAAAACAGGGTGTTTTAATGTATAAAAAATGTTGAGACATTTTCTCTGGCTCTAAAAACAGGCTAACTTTTGTCAAGAAAAACAGCAGTAATGGAGGTCATTAAATGTATAACAAAACAATAAAATTGAGAGAAACAATTCTATAGACATATGCTCAGAATTATCAGTACAAATTAAAAAGATGTAAAGAATCTGAGGGGAAAATAAAATACAGAGAATATAATTATATAAAAAGAAATGAGGTGAAGACAAACTAGTAATAATTAGAAGTCTGTGGCACAGAGGACATAGTAGGTGGCATAATAGGGTGCTGGATTCCCATATGACTGATTGGTTTGAGTCCTAGACTTGGCAGCTTGAAAATCATGCTGGGCACATGTGCATGTGTGCCAAAATCCTGGGAGGTGAATGGAGGAGAAGGGATTCAAACATGGTCATGCTCCTGGGAGGTAATTTCTCATTCACCCTTTCTCTGGCTTTCATTCTAGTTCTCTCCAGTGAGTGCATGAATCCTATGGCAGAACCTGAGAAAAAAAGAAAAGAAAAGAATTCTCAAAGGAAAAAAAAAACTCTGTGGCATAGAATAGGACATGCAGAGCCTATAGTAACAGAATGGAGAGTCCATTATTTGACAAATTATACTTAATGATAAGAAAAACGATCACATTATATTGTTAAACAGAGGGGAAAAAAGACTTTAATGTAGTGCCTTTGTAAGTCATTAAGTAGTTTGTCCTGCTTCTACTGTTCTTTTCATTGATTATGTCATTTAGCATCTTCTTAGAATTATAAAATGAGATGAAATCCATGTTCTTGCCTATATTGCCAACAAAAGTAAGAGGATGAGGCTACCTCCTGCCAGTTCATGCATACCTTTAAGCTATTTCAAGAAATATTAGAATATTTTGATTGTTATTTTCTATTGGTAAATTCTGCAGATAATTAGTTTGCTAAAATAAGCTACTGGATTTCTTTCTTTTTTATTAACTTTTGCCAGAAGGTAGGTGCTCACTAGAGAGAGTAAGAAAGAAGGGAAGAGAGAAGGGGAGAGTAAAAGCACCCCTTAATGAGGAATGATCACAGTGCAATACCTTCTCTTCCATGTCTCCTCCCTGTCAGGACTTTGGGTATGCACTCGCATATACCAAACCCCAGCATGTCTTACAAAACCCTGGGCCAGAATATGAATCACAATGTCAGCCCCAGTTTCACTGACCTCCAAGTCATAGAGTCAACCTGGATTCAATTTTTAAACAACTGATCCATTGTACTGCTTATTAATGATACATAATATTTAGAAGAAACTATAAAATAAATCTCTATATTTTAAAAGTCTGATTAAATGTTTCATCATGTGAGAAAAATACTCTAAGTAACTTTGACAGCATGATTGTTTTGCCTGAGGAGTTTCAATTCTTCAAATGTTCAAATTCACACACACACACACACACACATATACAAATATACATCTAATTTCTACATGGTTCTGGTTATATTACATTGGGAAATATTTTATGTACAAAAATGGAAAGTAAAGGAAAGTAAGTTGTGAACTGACTATCAACTTTAAAGCTCACTACCTCGAGTTAAAAATTATTCTGTCCACTCCCTCCCTCCTTACCACCTCTAGTATCTACAGTTGCCCTCCTTGCTATTTTACCTTCTAATCTTTCCATTTTTTCTATAGAAATGTAAATAATAAATATATATTAAAATTTAAGAAATTATTGTTTCTCCTATTTTTTTCACAATGAGCAAAAATTCTTTCATCTCTTAGAGCTTTGATAAAGAAACTGTGTGCACTCTAATATTAGCAAAGTAGAAAGCAGGTGACCATGTCTAAATACAATGCTACAGTAGTATGTGATTAATTTTCTGCAGTTCCAATGCCTTATAAATTAGTATTCTTTTCTAATTTTTGAATTTTTTAGATAGGAAAATTCATTGATTGAAAATATTTTCTTGTTTCTACTTATGTTTTTTTTTTTCTTTCTTGAGCTTAATTTTGTTCATTTTTATCTTATGAACTAGCTTCTTACACTTGAATCAATCTAGATGAAAGTATATATGTTTAATATCTACATTTCTTTCTGGTCCCCTTTTATACTGTAACTGCTCGTTAAGCCTAGGATTACAAGTTTGTAATAAGTAATACTTAGTAAGCAATTTCAGAGTTTGGGGCACTAATTATAATGCTTTATGCCCATTTTCTATTTTAAGTTTCTATTGAGTTAGAAACTTTCATACATTAACCCTTGTACTTACTTGTACCTTTCAACTTTTTTTTTTTTCTTTCACTCTTCCTTCCCTTATTTGGAGAGTAAGGCTTTCTGCATTCATCAACTCAAAAAAGTCTGACCAAAAAAATCTCATTCTTCTCATTCTTAGCTTTTGTGTTGAAATTTTAAACTTTGAGTGTAATCACTAAATTTGGAAGGAGCTACTCATCAGAGAAAGGATTTTCTATCATTTTGTGTTTCCTCACACCTTCTAAGCTCCTACCTCCTCTCCACACATCATTCATTTAATTTGAGAAATTGGAAGAAGATGAAGTAAAAGAAAAGAACTTAGCAATGATGGGTTCCCAGACAGGTATAGCTGGAATGAAGCTGCAGCTCATCCTAAGCCATGTTCCGAGTGGCAATCAATGGAGGACAGAATCTTGACATGCATGGGGTCCGAAGACCTCTGCTCTTGTTATCTAAGAAAGCCATAATATCCCAGAGTTCTCTACAGCCTACCATGATTCAAGAGCCTCAGAGATAACTGAGGTACCTAAATCTACTCACGCATGAGTGAGAACATGTGGAATTTCTCTCTCTGTGCATGACTTCTTTCACTTAACATAATGTCCTATAGGCTAATCCATTTTACCTCAAATGACAGGCTTTCATCTTTTTTGTTTGTTTTTAATGACAGAATAGTATTGCCTTGTATAAACTTATTCTGCATTTCCTTTATCCATTTGTTGGTTCATAAACAGACATATTCCATATCTTAGGTATTATGAATAGTGCTGCAATAAATATTATGGTGCATATATCTACAACATCCTGATTTTCTTACCTCTGGATATATACCTAGTAGTGAGTTTGCTGGATCAAAGGGCAGTTCTATTTTTATATTTTTGAGGATCCTCCACACTGTTTTCCAGAATTTCTGTGTTAATTTATTGTTAGCTACTTATTTTAAGCTTCTGTTAAAGCTAAATTTTGGTATCTGTCCTTTTATTGGACACTGGCTGGTACAAGAGGGGGCAAATAAGGCTTGGAAAAGAGAAAATTGGAAGCAACTATGGTGAATTTATTTGTTTTGATTTGACTAGAGTCACAATAGAGAGAATTTCTGAGAAAGTCAATTAGGAAATCAGGGGAATAACGTTATAATACCCATTTTGGAGACCAGTGGGTGGCATAGTGGCTAAAGGCACTGGATTCCCACATGACTGACCATGATTTGAGTCCTGGACCTGGAGGGTTGCTTTCTTACTTTCTCTTTCACTCTGTCCCACGCAGTTAAAATTTAAATAAATAAATAAATAAATAAATGAAGTTCAATGAAATAATTCTTTAAAATAATACTCATTTCATTGACTAATAGAGAAGTTGGTTAATAAATATTTGACTTTCTAGTTGATACTTAGTAAATTTAATGAAGTAGAAAATGATGATTTCATGTTATAGTTCTTATTTTTCTAGTTTTTAGTTTGAAGTTGTCAATATGCAGGAATGATTAATCTTTAATCACATTCACATTAGATTTGTGTCTAATAGGTCTTTATTTATAATGAAAATATAACTCTATTTTAGCATAAGGTTTGGGTTACATTATCAAATCTGCTAAATATATACTAAATTTCTAGTCAGTATGTGGCATGGTATAAATATGATCCTCCCCCCAATTCATGTATTGTGAAGGTATTAATTGGGTGGAAATTTATTCTGACTTTGGGAATTGATTAAGAATAGATAAAATCATCAGGATAGAGACCTTCTGACTGAATCCTGGTGGATTTATAATGACAGAATGAAATGGATAGAAATTTGAACACAGACACACACTTTTTCTGTGTCACCTGTTATGCCCTTTGCCATCTCTAGACTCTGTGATTCCCTACGGATAGGAAAACCCCCACTAGACACAGCCCTTTAAACCTCCAAAACTGAGGACTAAAAATAAACCTCTAGTTTTTATACATTACCTTATCTGTTGTTTTGAATTATATTTGAAAGCAATATACTTTCTATCTTTGAAGTTACAGAAAATTATTTGTTGATGGCATATGGCATAATGGTTATGTCAGTGAACTCACACATAGTCAACCATGTATTGAGTTCCTCACTCAGTGGCTTAAACCTCACACTGTGTCATGTGCATGTGTGCCCAAAATCCCAAGAGAAGAATTGAGGAGAAGGGATTGCAGCATGGCCATACACCTGGTGGTGGTGGTGGGGGGTGTTTCTCTCTTTATGTCTCTCTGTCTCTGTCTCTCTGGTGAGCATACGTGGCCTATAGCAAAAATCTCTCTCAAAAAAAATTGCTTTTTGGTCCCTGTTTTGCTAACCTCTGTTGATTATTCTGTCCTTTATATTGTTCTTTCTTCTACCAAAAAACAATGTAATTGCTTAGGTATGATTATATGTATAATGTTTTGCTTCTAGATCACACAGATTAGAAACTGTCTCTAAATATCTTCTACTATCTATTTATAAATTACTCCCTTGGTGAGATAATTATTAAAAATGGTTAATTAGACTTAGATAATCCTTATCTTATTTATGGCGTATGTATTAGATTCCTAGGGCTAGTTGTAATGAACTACAAGCCGAGTGACTTAAAACAACAGGAACTTATTCTTTCACAGTTATGGAGGTCAGTATGAAGTCTGAAATCAAGGCATTGGCAGGACTATGAAGAGTCTGGGGAATAATCTTTCTTGTCTTTTCTGGTGCTAAGGGCTCCTGAAGTTCCTTGCTATTTTTCTGTTTGTAACAGCGTGATTCCATCTCTACATTTGTCTTCACATTGTATTTCCCTGTCTGTGTTTGTCCTCTTCTTTTCTTATAAAGACACAAGTCAGTGCAATTAGACTCCATTCTAATACGATATGACTTCACCTAATTTAATTACATTTGCAAAGATCCTCTTTCCCAAAATATTACATGCTGTGGTTCTTGGTGGCTATGTACTCAACCAACAATTTTAGAACTATTTTTTCAAGTCTAGAGAGATTTTTCCAGGTTGATTAATAAAAAAAAAATAAGCAAATTAGATATAATCCATTTCCATTCTTCTTAATCCAATTTTATATTTGGGATATATTTCACACTTTTTATTTACTTTATTTTTTAAATTTAAATTTATTTATTTACACTAATTCACTGTACATCATTCAACATACAAAATGAGATTTTTCCATCCAGAATACACTGTATATTGGCTCAATCAAGCACGTCAACATATGTGCTATCATCAACAAATAATTTTCCATTTCTTATTTCCTGTATATTTTGTGCTTTTTTTCCGTCCTTGATTCTCTATCTCTCACCCTTTGCTGTGTCCCACCCTCCTCCCACACTGTCTCTAGTATCCCATGGTTGCTTTCTATGCCTCCTACCCACATTTCATTGATTCACTAAAGATCTTAATAAATCTAAATATTTCAGTAGCAATTATACAAAAAGCCCTCAAAATGGAGATTAAAATGAACATATCTGGATATGGTGAACAATGTTCACTCAAGTTCCAGCTACTTGTTTTTCTACTCACATTGTAGTAAGGATGTTTGTTTGTTTAAGCCATTTATGGCCTAAGATAAAGTTGGACTAAATGTGTGCCAAGGTTCTCATGGGGTTGAGTACTGTTCCACTTCTAGAAGTTAACCAACTAAGAAAACAGGTCAGATGACTGAGTCCTCATCTGAGATCATCACATAGACTTCCAGTTTCCTCATCATGATCTCAAGATAATATTTCCTGGTCCTTTCTGCACTAACTAGGAGTCATCATTAATTAACTTATTCCCTCCCAAGACCCAGACAGATCAGTAATTGTTGACACTTTAACAAGGTAAATTTGGAGCCAGCAGGTGACGTAGTGATTGGGGTGTTGGATTACCACATGACTGACCGAAGTACGAGTTGCAGACCTGATGGCTTGCTTTCTCACTTCCCCTCTCTCTTTCCGGTCAAATTAAGAAAAAAAAAAATAATAATAAATAAAACTAAATAAATAATTTTTAAAAAATAAGTTTGAGAATTTTTTTTTAGATAGGTCTCATTAACATGCATAATAATTAAATATTATTTATGATAAATTTAACTCTAAGCATTCTTACTAATTGTAAGCTTTTATTTCTCTTTTTTTTCTTAGAGATTTTTCTTAAGACGTGCACTTGGAGGAGAGAGAGAGAGACAGAGACAGGGAAAAGGAAAGTGAAAAATCACCCCCCTTAGTGCTGCAATTCCTTCTTCTCCATCTCCTCCTGGGATCTTGAGCATGCATGTACCAGGGGTGATTTTAAAGCCATCTGTCCAGACAAACCCTGGTCCATCATGTGGGCAGCGACGTAACCGCTACGCCATCTGCTGGTTGCTGTTTTGCTTTTTCCTTCTAAGTGAAGGAAATCATAACAATGTCTGTTATTTGAGTTGCCTTTATATATTTATGTAATCTTTCTCATCCTTACAGGAGAATTATCAATAAATATCCCTTTAAATAATCTCCACAAGATGAAGGCCACCTCACTCTTTTCTCAATGATTGCCTTCATAGTATTAGGATACTATTTCATGAACAGTTCCTTTATTTTTACCAAATTGAACAAAACATTTATACCAAGGTAGCTAAGTGTTTTCAAATTCTGCTTTATCTACCCTCAAGACTTTATGCACTTTTGATATTTCCTTTATGAAATATTTGACAGATTATTCATTCACTTCATTGTGGGTGCTTTCCAGAATATATATAGTTGTTGGCTTCATAAATGTTCCGGGCATTTCTTTAATAAACTTTAGAGTCAAAGATATCTTTTCATTCAGATTATACTTTGTAAAGTTTCAATATGGAATATCAGTTTCTCTTTCCTGAAAGAAAAAAAAAAACTATCTTCTGCTCTTATATTTGAAAAAAAGTTTTTGTATTTATCTAATCATTTATGGTATTGTGTTTATTAATCTACATCTGTGTACTTTATCTGTTTGGCATTTCTTTGTCTAATAGTTGCAAATCCGTAATTTACAACACCCTCTAATAAGCACATTTTCACTTTATATTTTTGCTTTCTCCATGTTTTTTTTGTTTCTTAAAGTTCTAGGTTGTTTCTTAAATTTCTATTGGTATAATTTAATTCTGTGTAATGTGATAACACATCATTCTATTCTTTAATGTGTGTGTATATATATATATATATATGCTATTTTTCATCTAATAATCATTTAGTCATTGCCTTTAACTTTCAGTTATTATGTGGGTTCCAGCATTTTATCACACTTTCTGTCTATAACAGTGTAAATGATTGATGGACAAATTAGTTTCTTCTCTTCTTGCCTTCTTAATTGTCTTAGTTGCCAAATAAAATATTTATTTTTTTCTTTTTTTCTTCTATTATTCTGCCTCTTTTATATAACTACTCACCATTTGTGACTCATTTAGTCATCTGTTTTATCAGATGTTGTTATATAGCCTTGTGATTATAGCATCATATTAAACACACAAAATCTGTGTTTTCTTAGAGCTCACAGAATGGAGCAGCAATAGGCCAATAAACAACTAAATAAATAAATGGCCTATTTGTATTTGCCAACAAACAAGATAACTTGGAAGAGATGGACAAATTTCTGGATGCATATAATCTACCAAGATTGAATCAGGAGGACATAGAAAACTTGAATAGACACATAACAAACCAGGAGATTGAATCAGTAATAAATAACCTCCCAAAAAAGAAAAGCCCAGGTCCAGAAGGCTTCACTTCTGAATTCTACAAAACCTTAAAGGGAGAGATAATCCTTATCCTACTCAAATTATTCCAAAAGATTCAAAAGGAAGAAAATCTTCCAAATTCATTTTATGAAGCCTCCATCATCCTCATTCCCAAAACAGATAAGGACATAACAAAAAAGGAAAAATACAGAGCAGTATTGTTGATGAATATAGATGCAAAAATTCTCAACAAGATACTTGCAAATTGTATCTAACGACATATAAAAAAGACTATTCATCATGACCAGGTAGGCTTTATCCCAGGGATGCAAGGGTACTTCAACATAAGCAAGAACATAAATGTAATACACCACATTAACAGAAAGAAAGATAAAAACCATATGATCATCTCAATTGATGCAGAGAAAGCATTTGATGAAATACAACACCTGTTCATGATTAAGACCCTCAGTGAGATTGGTATAGAAGAGTCATTTCTCAACACAATAAACGCCGTCCATGAAGAACCTACAGCTAAAATGAACTGAATGGGGAAAAGTTAAAAGCTTTTCCACTAAAAACTGGCACTTGCTCCACTGCTTCTTAATACAGTACTGGAAGTCTTAGCTAATGCAATCAGAAAAGAGAACAATATAAGAGACATTCGAATAGACAAAGAAGAGTTGACAATATCTTTATTCACAGATAACATGATGGTGTAGAGAGAAGACCCAAAGGTCTCCATGAAATGAAAAAACTTCTTGAAGTAATAAGTGAATACAGTAAAGTGGCAGGATACAAAATCAACATCCAAAAATCTATAGCATTTCTATATATGAATAAGTTGAACGAGGTAGAGCTGAGGAAAGGAATCTCTTTCACCATAGCCACAAAATGTGTAAGATACCTAGGGATAAATCTAACTAAGGAAGTCAAAGACCTTTATAAAGAAACTATGAAAACCTTTTTAAAAAGACATTAAAAATGACATAAAAAAGTGGAAGGACATCCCATGTTCCTGGATTGAAAGAATTAACATAATCAAAATGGCAATTCTACCAAATTAATCTACATATTTAGTGCAATTCCAATCAAAATACCAGAGACATTCTTCACAGATCTAGAAAAGACAATCATAGAATTTGGAATCATAAAAGACCTCATATTGCCAAAGCAATTCTGCACAAGAAGAGTGGAGTGGGAGGTATATCACTTCCTGATCGCAAGATATACTATAAAGCTGTAAGCATCGAAACAGCATGCTATTGGCACCAAAAGAGACATGTGGACCAATGGAATAGAATAGAGACCCCAGAAATAACCCGCAAAGCTTACAGCCAACTGATTTTTTTTTTACAAAGGATACCAGTCAATCCATTGGGGAAAAGAAAAAACTTTTTAGTAAATGGTGCTGGAAAAACTGGGTATCCACCTGCAGAAAGATGAAACTGAATCCCTGTCTTTCACTATTATCAAAAGTCAACTTAAGATGAATGAAAGATCTGAACCTAAGACCTCTAACTATAAAACTATTGGTGGAAAATCCTGGGGAAACTCTGGGAGACACTGAAGTAGGCAAAGACTTCTTAAATAAGATTCCCAAAACACAGGCAGTAATCCCTAAAATATACAAGTGGGATTTTATCAGACTAAGCAGTTTCTGCACAGCAAAGGACCCAGTAACAAGTATGAATTGACAATTCTCAGAATGAGAGAACATTTTTGTAAAATATACTTCAGACAAGGGACTGATAACTAGAATACACAGGAAACTCAAGAGGCTTACTCAAAAAAAAAAAAAAAAAAGATTAACCCAATTAAAAGATGGGGAAATGAGCTGAACAAAAATCTCTCAAAGAAAGACTCATGAACAGCCAAAAAGCACATGAGGAAATTCTCAACATCCCTCATCACAAAAGAGATGCAGATTAAAACCACAATGAGATACCACCTAAACCCTGTCAGAATGACAAAGATTAAATATGCAGAAAGTGATAAGTGGTGGCCAGCCGGCCTGTATGTGGTGAAAAGGGAACTCTCCTATACTGTTGGTGGGAATGTAAACTGGTTAAGCCACTGGGGAGAACAATATGGAGGTTCCTCAAAGATCTAAAATAGAACTACCATTTGATCCAGCAATCCCACTTCTGGGTATCTACTCAAAGGACAGGAGAACGATCAGTTGAAAAAGTGCTTGCACTTCAATGTTTATTGCAGCATTATTCACCATTGGGAACCAACCCAGATGTTCACAAACTGATGAATGGACTGAAAAAGTGTGGCACTTATACTCTATGGAATAAAAACCCAGCCATAAAACACAAGACTCTGGCATTTGATAGAAAGTGGTCAGATATGGAGGATCTTTTGCTAAGTGAAGTAAGCCAGGATATGAAAGAAAGATATTGTATGTATTCACTTAATATATACCGAATATCCACACTTTATGGTAGAAATTGAAATATTGGAGGCTATAAAAGCAGTGAAAATAGTTAGCTATGATAAGACAGTGTGGAATGGGGCAGGAGAAGAGAAGATTGTGGAGAGGGATAGCAAGAGAACAAATAGGCGTGACATTAGTGGGATACAGAAATGGTTTATTACCTGTTGATGATGATGTGTATAGTATTCTCAACTGAACAGATCTGAGAAGTATTTCATGTTGGGTAACGTGTTTTTACAAGCAAAATGATAAATAGTGATTGAATGTTTAAAAAATAATTGGAATAACAATAACAATCTGAAAAAAATGAAAAGCTATTGGATGATGATGATGGGGATTTTAATGTCTTTGTATTGACTGATATGCATGGTATTCCTTCTGGAAAGAAAAATGTAATACACTGTAAAGTTATGTGTGATTTGATGTAATATAAACAAGATTATGATAATAATAAATTTTAAAAAAGATTTGACTAATATGCACCATATCCATGCTGGAAAAAACCATGTTGTACACTGTAAAGAGGTACAGTGATTAATGTAAATAAAAACAACTTACCAATAACATATACATGCATGTTCAGAAAAAAAAAAATGGCCCATTTTTTTAGAAGATGATAGGCAGATGAATAAAAACTTAAAAGGGAAAGAATATGAAAATTTCAGGGCTGGACTCATTGAAAATGGCAATATGTAAATAAAGGAGAGGCGGGTTCTCAAGAAGAACAGAAGAAGAAGGAGGAGGAGGAGAAGAAAGAAAGAAAAGAAAAAAAGTGGAAGATGACTTTTCTGGAGAGAGAAATAACTAGTGTAACAGTCCTGGGATAGGGGCTGCTTTGTTTCCAGGACAGCATGGAGATCTGTGAGACTGCAGCAGGGCAGCAAAGGACAGCTATTTGAGATGACATTCCAGAGTCACAAGGTGCAATTGGCCATGTAGCCTCTTCTAGGCCATCGTAAGAATTTTAGCCTCTACTCTGAGTAAGATCAGGGTGTCACATATACGCCATGGAATACTACTTACCCATTAAAAAAGAAAGACAACCAGGCATGTGATAAAAAGTGGGTGAATATGAAAAATGTAACGCTAAGGGGACCAGCAGTTAGCGTAATGGCTATGTCTCTGGACTCCCATGTAGTAGACCGTGGTTGGCGTCCCGGACCCGGTGGCTTAAACTCACGCTGGGAGCAAGTGCGTGCATGCCCAGGATCCCGAGAGGAGAATGGAGGAGAAGGGATTGTGGCGTGGCCATCCCCCCTGGGGGGTGATTTCTTGCTTTCTGTCTCTCGGTCTCTTGCTGTCTGGTGCATCCCCGGAAGCAAAAAACTCTAAAAAAAAAAAAAAAAAGTAATGCTAAGCAAAATAAGCCAGACTATGAAAGAGGTGTATTGTATGATCCCACTTAATATATACTGAATGTCTGTACTCTGGCAGAAACTGAAAGAATGGAAGGTGTAAATACATGGAGAGCCACTGTGGATGCGATAGACAGTGTGGGAGGGCAATTAGCAGTAAGGGAGGGAGAAAAACAAAGGGGAAAAAAGAAAAAAATATATATATAGTGTATGCTGTAAAGATGTACAATGGTTCAATGTAAATAGGACGTTGTAAAATTTAAAATGAAAACAAAATCAGGGCACTCGAGGGTTTTGCCAAGAAGCACTGAGATGATCTGCTTTACACTTGATTATAGGAGCAACTGTTTTACAAATAGTCTAGTTGGGGAAGAACAAACAGAATCAGGTGTACTGAATAAGTAAGAGAGAATTTATTGTAATAACGAAGATGAGAGTTGACTATGGCTTTGACCAGGGTGTGAGGGGTGGAGGTAATGAGCCTTCATAGCACTTTAAGATATTTTTATATATCCTCTTAGGGAAACTCAGTAATTTGTAACTCATATACATTTATGTAAGTCAATTGCACCTTGTCAAAGTTAGCAATAATTTGCGCATTGCCAAAGCTATGGTCAAATCTCAGTTCCTGGGACCAACAGCTAGCGTAATGGCTATGTAGCTGGACTTCCATGTAGTCAACCGCGGTTCGAGTCCTGGACCCGGTGGCTTAAACTCACGCCAGGCACATGTGCATGCATGCCCAAGATCCCGAGAGGAGAATGGAGGAGAAGAGATTGTGGCATGGCCATCCCCCCGGGGGGTGATTTCTTGCTTTCTGGCTCTCTGTCTCTCTCTCTGTCTTTCTGGCGAGTGCACGCACCCTATAGAAAAAAAAACCTCTAAAAAAAAAGATTAAAAAAACTCAGTTCCTATCTGATAATACCAGCTGTATGATTAAAAGTTAAAGTATCTTTGTCCATCCCCAAAAGTCCATGTGTTGGGACTTGGTAGTATCATAAAGGGTTCAAGTGAAAAAGTATTCCCTTCATGGTGTCCCAGGGTGGGGTCTTCGAGTGTGATTCAAGCATCAGGGCAGGGCCCCCATGACTGAGTTCTGGAATAGTTCTTTTTAAAAAAATAATTATTTTATTTAACTTTTAAAATTAACTTTATTTTGACCACAGAGGAGGGAGGGAGGAAGGGAGAGAGAGAAACAGAAAGAGGGGGGGGAGGAAGAGAGAGAGAGAGAAAGTAAGTTAGAAAGCAAGCTGCCAGCTCCAGGACTTGAACTGCAGTTGGCCATGGGGGAGTCCCATGCCTTTAATCACCATGTCACCTGCTGGCCCCAGAGTTCTGGTGCATTTCTAAGGAGAGGAAAAGAGCGCCATGGATACAGTCCGGAACTAGGACAAACCTTATGAACACCTGCTCAACTGAAAATTCTGCCTCCTGCCATTGTGATCCTTTGTACCTTCCCCATAGCCAGAATTGTGATTCAATTAACTGCCATTTCTTCATAAATCACTCAGTCTCAGATATTTCTGCTAACAATGTGTTAGCAGACGTAGACATACATTACCACAGTGAGCATGGTTGTGTTGCATATATCTAAAAATGTGGAGATGACTTTGGAACTGAGTGATGAAAAGGGATTTGAAGAATTTTTGAGAAGCAATCTCTTGTGGCTTCTTGGAAGAACTGTTCAGAAATAAACCAGAACATTTTTAGAGATTGGATAAGTGTCTGTAACCACAAGGTTGATGGAGATATAGTTAGTAAAAGGCATTCTAAAGAGATTTCAAAGGAAAAATGAATGACTAATAGAATAAATAATTCTTCATTCACCAAATAAAGAATTTACATTAAAAAAAGGAAGCCAAAAAAAAAAGAAAAGCAAGTGGAAAAAGTTAGAAAAGTTGTAGTCTGGCTGTGCGACGAAGAATGAAAAAGCACGTTCGGCAGAGAGAAGTGAGTGGAGACAGTGGTTACTGAAGAGATTACTACCTCTGCTAGAGGGACAAGGTGAAAGTGGCCGAAACAACAAGAGAAAAGCCACAAAGGCACTGCCCTTCCCAGCATAAACCCAGAGGCCTGGAATTGTGGAGTGTTTTCCAGGGGCTGTCCTGGGATGGTGTACTTGACCTAAGTTGTCTCGGAACTCTATTCTCTTTATCTCCATGAAGTGATCCATACCCTTGTCTGCGTTTCAAGCAGCCCCAGGTGAAGTTACTATTAAGGCTGTTCCAACTTCCACTCAAAAGTGTGCAAACCACAGAGGCTAGCAACATGTAAGCCGAGGTAATTCTGCAGGTTCTCAGCAAGTATGTATGTCTATAGAGACCTTCACTGAAAATTCAGCTTGCATCTAAAGCCTAGAAGTTTAGGAAAAGAACTGCCTCATGGATGGAGCCTCCACAGAGAGCTTCTACTAGAGCAAAACCAATTGGAAAGATGGAATTAGAGCTACCTAAAATGAAGGCTGAGACATAAGTGAAATAAAGTAGTATATTTGAGCAAGCGCTTAGGACAACTCGCCCTAGGTGAGCACATCACTACTTTGCCATAGGTTCCTCCAAATGGCAACCAAGAAAGTTGGTTTATGGGGTCAGCAGGTGGTATGGTTTTTTAGGTGCTGGACTCTGACATGATTGATCATGGTTTGAGAGCCAGACCCAGCAGCTTGAAAATCATGCTGAGCATTAGTGTGTGAGTGTGTGTGTGCATGTGTGTGTGTGTGTGTGCCTAAAATCCTAGAATAGTGGAGGTGAAAAGATTGCCACATGGCAAAAGAAATAAATAAATACAAATAAAATGAGAGAGAGAGAAAGAGAGAGTTGCTTAGACCAGCAGGTGGTATAGAGGTTAAAGTACTGGATCTCACATGGTTGACTATGTGGTTTGAGTCTCAAACCCAGCAGCTTCAAAATCATGTATATGAGTGAATGTCAAAAATCTTGAGATTGGAGAATCACCCTTGGGAGTGTTTTCTCACTTTTCCTCTTTCTCTGGTAAGTGTACGTGCCTATAGTAAAAGCTAAAATAAGTACATAGGGACCAGCAGTAGGTGTAATAGTTGCATTGCTGGACTCCCACATAGTCGCCTGTGGTTTGAGTCCTAGATCTGTGGACTTAAACTCATGCCAAGCATATGTGCTTGCATACCCACAATCCCAAGTGGAGAATGGAAGTGAAGGGATTGAAGCATGGCCATGAACCTGGGAGTTGATTTCTTGCTCTCTGTCTCTATCTCTCTCTCTCTCTCTCTCTCTCTCTCTCTCTCGGGTGAGTGCACATGCCCTATAGCAAAAATACCTCAAAATAAATAAAATAAATAAATAAAAATAAATAAATAAAAATAAGAGCTCTTTCAAGTGCAGCTCACTCTGTCTATATGTTCCTGCCATCTTCTGTGCTTCAGTTGGCCGAGTAGTATTGCCAGGCCTATGCCTTCAGACGTTTCAGCCACCAAAATTTTGAGATAATAAACCTCTATTTCTATAAATCACCCAGTCTCAGATATTGCTTGGATGTGTAAATGACTATATTAATTGACCCATGTACCTTATTATGCTATGATTCAAAAAAGAGATCCTTTATGCCAGAAGTAACTTAAATTGGTAAAGGATTGTGCAAATTTAATGTATTTTTACTATTTTTAAAAATTGGCATTGTTTATTATCTTTAAGTATTATTAATAATTGGCACTGGATTTCCACAAGGGTGACTATGGTTTGAGTCTCAGACCCAGTGACTTGAAAGTCATGCCAGGCATGTGTGTGTGAGTGCCCCAAATCTCAAGAGGACAATGAAGAAGAGATTGCCATGTAGTCAGCCTCCCTGGGAGGTGATTTCTCACTTAATTTTTGTCTCTCTCTGGTTATTACATACTCTCTATAGCAAAAACAAACAAACAAACAAACAAAAATCCTAAAATAAATAAATAAATAATAATAGTTGGCATTCTGTAACTATCTTTTCTTTTTCAATTAACTCTATCATACAGCAATTTTTTTGGTTTTATTTTTTAGTTATTTCAATCCAAGTCTTCTTACATCTAGACATATTATAAGAGATAACGATAAGGTTACTGTAAGCTAATAGATATTAGAGATTCTTTACTAACCCTTTATGAATGATGTCAATTATGTGTTTCTACTAGACTCTATTTCATTTATGTTTAAACCTCATTTTTTTAAGAGAATCTTCATCCATCCAAAAGAAGTAATCAACATTAAGCAGTGAACAAATTGTTTTCTAAAGGGAAGTATGAATCTGGTATTATCACATGCATGTATATGTTGGGTACATGAATTTTAGTAGAAGATTTATTTAGTTTGAGAATGTAGTGTTAGGTACAGTGTATGTGGATCTGATTTTGCTCTTCTTATTGAATCTGCGGCTCAGAGGATAAGACATTTACATTTTTCTCTGTCAAATTCATCTCTAAAATTAGTCATTAATTTAGATGCTTTCCTAAATTCCCTTTCACCTTTGAATTTCTATTACATTTTAGAATGATGGTGAAGATATTTGCTCCCAATTTCTAGGTACTTCCTTTCTTCTAGCCTCTGTATGTATCTTATCTTATCTCAATATAAATAACTTTTCAGATGTACTATGTCACTCTTTTTCTATACACTTTTTAAATGGGTCTTTTAATTTCATTGAAATATTGTGAAGAAATAAAACAGTGCAGAAAGCTTCTAAATCAAATAGTTTACTAGGGATCATTAAACTGGCTAAAAGATCAACAATGAAAAAATATATATACATATGATATTGAACTCTTTCATCGACATGCCATTTAAGATCTATTTCTGAAGAAAATATTATGGATATTTCACGCACAATGAAAACAAATCAGAAGTGTAGAAGGAAGACAAGGTGACTATACTTTATATAATTACTTAACTAATTAAATTTAAGTCATGTTTTAATAATTAAATAGGTATTTTAAGAGCTTATTTAAATAAATTTTAACTATTAATAGTTATATTTTTATTACTGGTAAACAGAAATGTTTTTGGAAACTACATGAGGAAAAAAATGTTAAATAAAACTCATACTCTGCTTTAAAGTGACAATTAAGGCAGTAATAAGCAAATGATTTATCACAATTATTTATGGAGATTCTAACCCTTGTTTAGTACTGTGTTAGATCCTGGAGGTGTACTAGTGATTGAGACAACAGTTTTTCCCTTGGAGAGTTTACAATCTAAACAAATAACTCCTCTGGTAATTGTTAAAATGTGAATGGAATTTTTTTAAGAGTGTAATGGTAATATAGAGAAAGGCCACTACATTCAGTTTTTACAGATACAAGGGGAATAAGAATGACATTCAATTCCAAACCTGAAGAAATGAAGAAGCAAATAAACAGAATTAAAACCATAAAATAATATGTAGATTAGTTTAAACTACAAGACAATTAGACAAGACAATTTGAAGATGTAATGTATTTTACCAGATTTCAAAGAGATGGGGCATGTGTTATTGTCTTCTCAAAATTTATATGTTGAAGCCCTAGCCCCCTATTCTGCAGAATGTGCCTGCATTTGGACACAGGTTTATCTTTTTCAATTATTTATTTAATTTTACTTATTGCTATTATTATTATTATCATCATCATTATTTAATTAGCTATAATGTGCATGTGCTCACCAAAGAAAACCAAAGAGAGAAGGTGAGAAAGCAAACTTCCAAGTCTGGGACTTGAAACACATTTGGTCATGTGGGAGACCAGTGCCTTAACAAACACGATACCTGCTGGCCTCTAGACACAATTTTTGAAAATGTAATTATGGTTAAATGAAGTCACCAGGGTGGATCCTTATCTAATATGACTGATGCCCTTACTAACAAAATAGAAGATTGGGACATAGACACTCACAAAAGACAGGGCGTGTGAAGGCAGAGAGAGAGACCCATCTACAAGCCAATGAGAAAGATCTCAGAAGAAACTAACCCTGCTGAAATCTTTATCTAGGACTTCTGGATTTCAGAACTGTAAGACAAGACAATAGAGTTCTGTTATTTCAGCCACCCCATCTATGGTATTACATTATAGAAGTCCTAGAAAATGAATACAGTATATGATAAAGTGAAAAAAACTTAGACAAGCCATAGAAAACTAATCTACATATTATTTCCTGGTTTTAATTCTGTTTATTTGCTTCTTCATTTCTTCAGGTTTGGAATTGAATGCCATTCTTATTTCCCTTTTATCTGTAAAAATTGAATGTAGTGGCCTTTCTCTATATTACCATTACACTTTTTCCATTCACATTTTTAAGCTTGGTTAGAAAATTTGGACTTTTTAAAATATATGCAAACTTTTGGTATTGTTTTACTGTGGAAAATAATTTTATATCATAACTCTTCCTGCAGTCTTTGGATTGAAGGAGGCATGGCTGAAGTTAGGATGACAGATGGCAAAATGGTGCAGGTCTCCAGGTAGGGGATGATGGAGGAGGGGAATAATGTGAACTGTTTCAGGAAACATCTGGTAAGAAGAATTTGCAAGATCTGATGAACTCTGTCTGAGTATTGTGGAAACAGTCAAGTGTGCCTTCCACTCTTAGGAAGTGGGATACTTGGTAGGATGGAGATGCCATTCTCAGAATAGATGATGGCAAAATTCTAAGTTATGCAACTAACACCTCCCTTCCTCTTTCAGGATTGGAGTTTTTATCTTCTCAGTTTCTGAAGGTATTGATACCTATGTCTCTCATCTGGATTTCATCCCAGAACTGCTTTTAGCTGAAGGAGAATCCTTTCTCACAGGTATGCTATTTCCTGGGAGGCGGTCCACATCAATTACTGGTCAGAGTTGTAGTATGAAGACTAGACTTCTTTCCTCCAGGGAGGCAGCCCAGAAGGGCCATCTGAATGGCCTATATTTTAACCACATTGTTCTCGAAGTTTAATTTCTCCCACTGTCTAGTTTGGCTTCTTTCAACCTCATATAGGTAATGTTTTTAAACAGTATCCAATAAACTTTTTGCCTATCTATTTTTCTCTGTGATTCTATTTCAACTTACTTAAGACAGATGAAGCTGGAGTTGTCCTAGAAAGCAGACTTTAAAACAAGTTTTTCAGACTTGGATCACTTATTTCCTGGCCAGTTAGCCATGAGGACCAGAGAATTGGCTGTACAGAGAGTACGGAAGGCCCTCCAGGTTTCTCAGCCCTACTCCATGCTAGAATCAGACTAGTGAGGAATTCAAATAAGATATAAAGTGCACTGAATGGTGCAATAGCTCGGACACCCAGGAGCTGAGGTAGGGATTAGTGACCATAAGGACTGTGGGGCGAGATGGCTGTTACCAAGTGCTACCAACATATTGGCGAGAGACAAAGAAAGGCTGAGGTTATTTCAGTATATGTGTTGCTGAAGTGAGCACAAGGCTGGGGTTATTAATTACCAATTTAAGTGGCTGTGGAATTCAGAAGGCCACCTTGAAAAAGATATCTTTTGTAGTCAAAACTTAAAACTCCAGCCCAGAACATAATTAAAAGTATATAGTAGTTTCATGAAAGGTTGGAGTCTCAACCTAAAAGCTCTTGTTATTTTTGTAGAATTCTTTTTATTTCAGCAGTTCAGTTCAAAGTACTATTGAGAGTTTTGAGTATGGAGTATTGAGCCAATGTGCTTGAGATCCATGAAACCCCTGATCTTCCAGAACTCCGTGGGCCTATATAAGTGGCCCACTGCTTTTGGAACAAATCTTAATATTTCCCTTGCTTTTAGCATGGTGGGAAAACTTCCCTCTTGATAATACAAATGTATGATTTTGAGCATCTGTTCACTTCTTTCGCCCCAGCAATCGGATTGTTATCAAGGGCCAAATAAAATTAATGATAGTTCTCCTAATAGAGAAAGGAGACCTATAAGGTAGTGGAACGTGTGGAGATTGAATTCTGATAAGAAAGTGACAAGGGAAGGGAGAGATACGGTATTAGAAAATATCCATTATGGAGTAGACATAAGGACGTAAGACTGGAAAACCCATCAGCTGATCGTTTTTTATAGGGCAACCTAGAAGGCACTCTGTTAGTGAAAGTGCACAGCCTTGTTGCAAGGCTCAATGGTGGCTGCTATCGCTAGGACTTGCCTGACAATACAGGATGTTGTTAATGGTTTTTCTATTTAATACCAAAATGGAGGAATAGGATGATGAGATTTCAAAATAATAGAAACTAGATATTTTCATTTAAACACAAGCAGAAAGCAAAAGTAGAATTTATCAGTAAAGAACAGTATCGAGATAAAAACCTTGAACTTCACAGGTTATGGGAAAAGTGAATAGAACATAGTGTTTGAGGAAAGTAATATGGTAGACAATGAGAATTTTTTTGTTATTGAGAAGTTTTGGCTATAGGGCTCGTGTGCTTGCCAGAGAGACAGAGAGAGAGACAGAGAGATGGAAGGTGAGAAATTACCCTCCCAGGGGAGATGGCCACACCACAATCCCTTCTTTTCCATTCTCCTCTCGGGATATTGGGCACGCATGCACACCTGCCGGGCATGAGTTTAAGCAATCGAGTCCGGGATGCAAATCATGATAAACTACGTGGGAGTCCAGTGATGTAGCCATTAAGTCACCTGCTGGTCCCAGAGAGTATTTTTTAATGAATAGCACATTTTCTAATAATAACATGCATGTGCATATTATACATGTCACACACATGTATTTCTATATGTGTATATGTATGTGTATGTATCTAATATGAATGATTGAGAAACTAAGGGGAGTATATTGAATAATATTCATGTTCACTCAATTAGTTTCTGGACCTCATTATTCAGACTTAGAAACTGTTGATTGAAGTAAGGGCAATGTCCACTGGAAAAACAATATTCTAACACTTTGGCAAGTGCAACAGGTAATTCTTTCTATAATGTACATAACGCCAATTATGTGGTGACATTGGGATACTCTAACATCTCTGAAAACATTGAAGTTGTCATTAGTATATGGGCCACAAAGCATCATCATGGTTTAAATATTAAAAAATGAAGTCTTCCTTTTACAACTGAATCATTACAAATCTTGTACCCATCGTCCCACCCAGGGGTCATTTTAGCTAATGCACAGATAGAATAAACATACTTCATAAATAACTGAAGTACCAGAGTAGTTTTTTGGTATGTGGATAAGAGATATCACACTGAAAAATTCAAATGAAATTCTCTAAAGTGTGCCCAGTCATAATGTAAATCAAATAATATTACATCTGGGACAAGGACAGAATAACAGAAATTACTGAAAACCTAAAAGATGAAAAGGTAGTGGTTTCAGACATATTCCAATTAAACCAGCCTAACACACACAAATGCAGATGGATTCTGGCAGCAGAACACTAAAAGAAAAGTTGCCTTGATTGCATCTGCTATGCCAGATGTCATGTTTCTGCAGATTAAAATAGTATTTGTTAATGCTTTCTTTGCCATTCCTGTCAGGAGTGAGGATCAGAATTAGTTATTTATGTGACACATTTACTTTGTGTTTTGGTTAATTCTTTCATTTTCTGATATTGGCAGTGGTGAGTGACTTGCTTTTTGTTCAACTAACTAGAATTTAAATGAGGGAGGCAAGTGATCCTTGAATAAGGTGATGATCAATAATGAGGCAGTTTCATGAAAATGCATGTGGATGAACCTATGGCAGCAGACACACATATGAAGATTTATGAAATGCATGTTAACAGCCACCGGAGAGCACACCCTATGAAAGAGGCTCTAAAAAACCAAGTAGATAGATCACCATGATCGATTGACATTAACAAAGCACTACCATTAATATTGGCCCAATGGTTCATAACAAGGAGCTATGATGGCAGGGATCATGGCTAGGCATGGCCCCAACAGCATGCATTTCTATTCCCCAAGCCAGATGTTGGAAAACACAGTAGAATAAATCAGTCCTCAAAACCTGTTGGCACGTTTATTATCTAATACCACTTCTAACCTGAAAGGGCACTGATTCTAATTGACTGAGACCAATATACACTGTAGTGAAGACTATCTTTTCTACACACAGTATAAAATTCAGAGGTTTGCAGATATGTAACCCCACATGAGATTGATTTAGACCATGACTCCCACTTTATAGCTAAGAAATTTGACCTGATGGTGATGGGACCCATTGGTTGCATTGCAAACCATACCACCTAGAAAATGCTCTTTCTATAGAGCAGAGAAAGGGGTTTTAAAGGCATTTTGAAAATTCTAACTTTGAAATCATGGTGTTCTGTGGTTCTATGATTTGTGGTGCAGCGAACATCCCTAAGCAATTATCAATCTGTGGTGCTGTTGTTCGAGTCTATTATGTTGCTAATAACCGAGAACCTGAATCTGGATAAATTTAGAGAAGAGTTGTTCAGCTTCCCAAGGTCAAGAGGCTGCATCTATTCAGGGTCTTCTGGTTGCTGGAGGTCAGGACCTTGAGCAAAGTAGAGTGTGTGTGTCTGTGTTCATGTGTCTCTTCTCTGGTTTTATTTCCTCTTTTCATAAAACCAATGGTCCTCAGGTAGGGAGCCCCACCCTCATAACCCTATCCAACCTTAATCACTTCTCAAATACTCATCTCTTTCTCTCTCTCTCTCTCTCTCTTTTTTTTCTGAGAGTGTTTTTGCTATAGGCCATGTGCTCTTGATGGAGAGACAGAGAGACAGAAAGAGAGAAATCACCCCCCATGGGGAATGGCCATGCCACAATCCCTTCTCCTCCATTCTTCTCTTGGGATCTTATACACATGTGCACACATGGCAAGTATGAGTTTTAAGCTACTTGGATAGGACTCAAACCATGATTGACTATGTAGGAGTCCAGTGACGTAACCATTATGCCATCCACTGGTACCTTAAATACTTCTCTCTTGATCTCACAGGTGGGTTATGTTTCCTTCACAATATTACACAATTCCAAAACATGAATTTATTTTTGGTGGGGCACATTTAAATCATAGCAGCTACATCCCTAATAGATAAAATACAAGGGTGCAGGTATCAAGAAATAAAAAAATAAAATTGATCCATTTACTGTTATGCCCTAATTAGGAAATTCATGGTTCCTGTATGCTCAGGATTAGGCTCTGCAGGCTTAAAATTCCTAGATGCCTAAGAAGGAATTCTATCACCAGGAAGTCAGTAAGAGCACCACTGATTTTAATTTATAACTACCACCTGGTGATTGTGGCGATTGTGGTGATTGATTCTCCTCATATCAGAGAACAGTGTTGTTATTAGCATGGAAGGATGTAGGGGGTGATGTTACAAAGTGGATATGGAGAAGAATTTATTTGGCACTCTAGTGAAATATTGAGGTATCTCTTGCTGCTCCTCTGTCCAGTTTTTAATTGTAAATGGATGAAGGTCACACCCCGAGACAGGTGTGTTGAAAATGGACAAGCCCAGATACCATTGGCATGAGTGTACATCCCTACTCTGTAACCTACTTAGGCTAATAGAGGTATTAAGAGGGTGTGTGGAGAATTCTAGGTGCTAATGATTATGTGTTGCCTAGAGAATTGCTGCTCAAGTGAGACCTATCTCATTAACCATTCTCTTTTAAGTTTCTCCCAGAAGGAGGACAATAAAAATCCTAGAGAGTCTCCCAGATTACCCTTTATACAGGGTATTCATTCATCCAGCTACCAGAAATGTTGCCAGTTCCTGGTTCACTAAGGCCAGCTGTTAGAAAAATGGAGGTTTTCCTAAAGATTGCTCTTGACCAAAGGAGATGCTTCTCCCAAAGTTACTAAATGTCTCTTGATGGTCAGCCCAATTGTGGTGGCTGGTAAATGCCATGGCACAAAGCCTTACCTCACTTGCCTCAATTTGGGCCAACCTAGAAGGGCCATTCTAGCTTCATAGATCATGTTGGAACTGATTAAAGTCTATGCAGCTGCGTTGCTGTTCACCTCCTCTCCTCTCATCATTTTCCTTGCTCTCCTGTAGGAGATATTCCCAGATACTTCCTACAAAATTTTCTGCATACAAGTTTTCATCCTGGAATAAATTTCCTGGAAACTCTACCTAAAACAGGAACTATAAGTAAGGAAAATTAGAAGAAATTTTGCAAAGAACTTAGTTGATATTTGTAGAACTTAGTTGATTTTTGTGATGCTTTGGAATCTGGAGGAGCCTATTGTATAAATGGACTTGGAATTCATAAAGGTGATCTGAGCTGGACATAGGTTTGAGAGGTATTGATAGAGAGATGGTAACAAACGTCATGGAAATAAAGATAAACTAGTGCAAATGTTTAAGTGAGAAGAGGAGAAAGCCTAGGACAGAACTCTGAAAAGTCAACAAATTCAGTGGGTGGGCAGGGGTTATATATATACTCCAGCAAAACAAATGTAGACACTCATTTAAAAAATATCACTGGTCCAGCTGCAGTAGTGCAGCAGACAGTGCAAAACTGCAATGCTGGGAGCCATATGGAAGATTGGGGTTTGGTTCCTGAGTAGACCTCTGTATGCTGTTGCTTAAATGTTTGTCCCCCGTCCTGAATGGTATGAAAGTTGAGGGAGTGGGGATTACAGTGTGGGACCTTTCTGAAAGGACTTCTCTCTCATACATATGTACTTACTCCTCTCATTAAATAAGAATTATTAAATTTTAGAAATACAGAGTAAGCTTTAAAAAAATTCTTAATTGATACAAGTAATGCTGACAAACTGAAAGAGTTAGGTGTGAAAATTTACCTTTTATGTAAAGGTCAGCAATGGTGTCTTGGGCAATAACATAATATAGAGATATAGGTAGAAATCAGATTGTAGTAGTTTATACAATGAATGCGTGGAATAGATTTTAGAATCAATAACCTAAAGGGACCAGCAGTTAGCATAATGGCTATGTCGCTGGACTCCCATGTAGTCAACCGTGGTTCGCGTCCTGGACCCGGTAGCTTAAACTCATGCTGGGCACGTGTATGTGCATGCCCAAGATCCCGAGAGGAGAATGGAGGAGAAGGGATTGTGGTGTGGCCATCACCCTGGGGGGTGATTTCTCCCTTTCTGTCTCTCTGGCTCTCTCTGTCTTCCTGGCGAGTGCACGTGCCCTATAGCAAAAACCTCTCCAAAAAAAAATAAATAAATAAAGAATCAATAACCTAAAACAAATTTTTTAAGATGTTAATTATAAAAGAGAAAGCAAACTGTAGGATTGTACAATTTTTAAAATTTTATTGTATTTACTCTTTGTAATGGAGTTTATAAATATATAAACAATGATTTTATAAGTTTATAAATAATTCCCAAATATTTCAAACAAAGGTATAAATAAAGACAATAGAATTATAAATGTATATCCTCCCACCAAAAAATTCTAACACCTATAAAAATAAGGTGTATAAATGACAATATATGTGTGGTTAATTAGAAGAATTTATAGTTCTGCAATTTCTCTATTTGCTTAATATCCAAATTGTTGCTTTGCATTGTAGTCATCCATAATAAAAAGTCACATTAGCATTGTGCTGATTATGAAAAGCTATGAGAGACCAGCAGATGGAAGCAGTTAGAGTAATGGCTATGTTGTTGGACTCCCATGTAGTCGACCATGGTTCAAGTCCTGGACCCGATGGCTTAAAACTCACACCGGGTGCATGTGCGTGCCTGCCCAAGATCCCAAGAGAAGAATGGAGGAGAAGGGATTGCAGTGTGGCCATCCCCCCTGGGTGGTGATTTCTCGCTTTCTGTCTCTCTCTCTCTCTCTGTCTTTCTGGCAAGCACACATGCCCTATAGCAAAAACCTCTTCCCTATAGCAAAACCCTCTTCAAAAAAAAAAAAAAATAGAGACCAGCAGATGGAGTAATGGTTATGTTGCTGGACTTCCACTTTCTCCATTCTCTTCTCAGGATTTTGGGCAGGCACATACCACACCTGGCATGAGTTCCAAGTTGCAGTGGGCCATGAAGAGGTCTAACACTTTAACCACAATGCCACCTACTGGCCCTTGTATTAAAACCTCTTACTTATGTATGTATTTTATACATTCAATCACTGTATATTATAACAGCATGTAAAATGATTTTTCCTCTCATGAATACACTATATACTAGTCCAGTTAAAGATGTTAGCACACATGTTATCATCAACAGATGATTTTCCATTTTTCAGGCCTAAATGTTTTCTTTCCCCCTTGGTTCCTTTCTTCTTACCACCCTATTTCCCACCCTCCTCCCACACTGTCTCCAGCATCTGCATCGTTCTCCACGCTTTATATTCTTCAATTTTTGATGTTCGTTCACAAGATACAGAGAGTAAAGAAGTCTAAATAGCTTTAACTAGTTTTAATGGACTTAATAAATCCATTAATTGTTTGATAATTTGGAGCCACATTTAAGTTATAAAATGCTGTGAAGTAGTTAGAGGCTGATTTAGTTCAACTTCCTAGGCAACGTGTACATACTTCCATAGTTATCAATGATCTCTGAATAGTTTGCAAATGGTAAACAATAATCAGCTCCAGGTGCCAAATCAACAGTTAACTAGTCAGAAATACAAGGTTTTTAAAAAGTTCATGGAAAATCATTATTATGGAAAAACTCTACATGGATTTCCAAAGACTGGTTGCACCCAAATCTACTTACACTTTAGTTCTGTTTTTCTGCAAGTTCCCACATATATGTGCAGTGGTGCTCGAGGGGAAGTAGTAAAGAAGCCAGGCAGTCTGATGGAGTCTTACCTTAGCGTGATGGATTCTATAAGTCAGAAGTTGAGTGCTTAATAAACACCAAATCACTGACTAAAGAATGTCCTCAAGATGACAATTGTGTAGGGATTCAAATAAAATATTGTCAAGCTTTTTGGGAAGTCGTTTTTTGAGCAAGACCATTCCAAATGTTTGAAAATATCAAGAACCTTATTAACTTGATATGATACTGAAGTTAAATTTTGTTTAGTAGTATCAAATAAATGTGAGGATAGTGAGACTACTGCTG
>NW_006202376.1:445726-451163 GCF_000334495.1 Tupaia belangeri chinensis | reverse complement strand
TAGAGTGGGGCCACCACGATTGAATTCTAGTGTATATGTAAGCAGAGAATATAAGACTTGCAGAATCCACATGGATACAGAGCACGCCCTGCTCTGTTATGCTAAAGTTCTACCTTCTTCCATTTTAGGATGCCTTTGGAATTTTGAGCCACCTGAGTTATAAATCTTGTGAACAAAAACTACTATTTTTTTTGTAAATGACCAAGTCTTAAGTATTTCTGTTAGCAATGCAAAAAACAAATAACAATAACAACAAAACAGAATAAAGACATTAGATCTTTCTGCAGCCTCTTCAAAGAAAGATGCATTAATTTGTTTTTGTGTGCTCCTGTCCCTCTCAGTTTTGAATGATTGAAAAAGAGGTAAACATTTTACTTAGGGTAACCATTCAATGGCTTGATAAAAAACTTTCTTTCTTTCTTTCTTTGGTTTGTTTCTTGTTTTTTTTTGTTTGTTTGTTTGTTTGTTTGTTTTTTAGGTTTTTATCATAGGGTACATTCACTCACCACAGAGAGACAACAGAAAAGTGAGAAATCACTCTACATGGGGGATAGTCATAGAGGAATTCCTTCTCCTTGTTCCCCTTAGGATTTTGGACATGCATGTGCCATGCGCCTAGCTTGATTGTCAAGCCTCCAGGTCCAGGATTTAAATCACAGTCAGCCATATGGGGATCCAGCACCTTAACTACCATGCCACCTACTGATCCAGTCAGCAACTTTTGATCTGTGGCTTCTGTGAAATAGATAGGCTAATCAAATCTTGTGGCGCATAATGGAGTTAAGAAGTTAACAACTAATTCACCCAATAAGTGGTGTTAAAGCTGGAAAAGCATCTATTTTGTGGAGTGAGCACACACCGGGCCATGAACTAGACAGAGAAGTTCAAAGACAAATGCTCAAAATTGAGACACACACAGAGTCTGGGGTTGAAGAAAAAGAAGAAATAAATTGATAGAGAAAGAGATGATGGGAGAAGGAAAAAGAGAAGGAGAAACAGTAGGAGAAAAAGAGTGGAGCCTAAGGAAGGACATTTGGAGGAGGGATACAGAGGCAGAGGTGTGGTGTTATCTGTTGACAGTTTGATCAACTGGACTGGAGAGAAATGTCATACATTGAAATGTTCACTTCATAAGCTAAACAATTTCATTGAATGTATATAAAAAATAAATAAATGTAAAAAATGTGTAATTTAAATTTACACCTTTAAAAGGGAACAAAGAGGAAAAAAAAAGAAAGGAATAGAAAGAGAAAGGAGGAGAAAGATAAGGAGAAAGAGTAAAAAAGCAGGAATAGAAGGTGGGAAATAGAAGGTGGAAAGTGAGAAAACAAAAAAGAAACAGAACGAGAAGAATATTTGGTTTGCATAATTTTGGTGGTTTCTTCCCATTCGAGTACTATTTGTTCTTCACTTCCTTAGTTATCAGGCATCTATATCTTTCTATGCATTTATAAAAATTGTAATAATCCCACTCTTGTAATTCAAAGCTTACTATATAGGAAAAGGGGATAGTTTCATGAAAAGACTGAGGAATTTAAACTTGAGAAATATATAGAAAGAATAAAGACAAACTTGATGGGAAAATGAGAGGCCGGTGAAAAATGAAGATAGTGAGGAAATTGTAAAATAGTTTAATGTGCAACAGAAGACTTCATTTAGTGGGGAAATTGTAAAATAGTTTAATGTGCAGCAGAAGACTTCATTTTGTTTGTTACATTTAATATGAATTTTATTTAAATATTGTCTTTTACTTGATCTCTACTGTTGGGTTTGTCTTTTGTTCATCTTGAACTGTACAGATCCATTGATGTAAACAGTTATTTCCTAATGTTGATATATAATTTGCAGAGGCTTTTGTTTACAATTCTTTTACAGTAATATAGGGTTATAAATTTTCAGTGTTACGTAACTAAATGCCACGATTGCAGTGCCTCATTTAGCCATTTACATAATAAACTAAGGAATACAGTGCAACATTTGGCACTAAAATCCAAAGGAAACGTTCTTATCATCTTTGAGCATTTATTTTTTGGGGGAAATAGTTTCAACAATTTATTTTTTGATCCTGGCTATTTTATTTCTTCTCTATTTACAACATTGTAAGCAAAGTGGAATAAAATACTAAAAGACTGAATACTTAAGGCTGTGCAGGGAATATATTCAGTTCGTTATCATCTTTTGCTGTATCTACTTGACTTATTCACATTTGGCACATAATCTGCTCATGAAAATGATGACCCCAATAGAGAAAATGAGACATCAAACAATTCTCTATTTGATGAAGAGAAAAAAGGCAGGGAAGATATTTATAGCTTATTTTTGTTATACTGGGTAATTGTGTGCACATCTTTAATTCTTTAGCAACTGCTTGATCTGGTTTTCATTTCATTTCCTAAGAATATTCCTCTCTTCCATGTTAAATCATGACCTCCTGGGATATGACATGTTTGATGAATTGTGTTGTAAAATAATGAAATATAACATGTCAAGGGTTATTACACACCAAAAAGCAAACAAAACAAAGGAGGTCAGAATAACAAGGTGCCCCAAAGCTCCAGAGGACTTATTTCTTAGTGTTTGAAATATTAGTAACTGGGTCAGTACCCTTCACTTGAAAGTAGAGAAAACTAATGTTATTCCAAGGCTCTGCTTCTACTTAAGGGTTACCTTGGACTAGACAATAACAATCAAAGTGAGAAAGGAGAAAAATATAAAAGAAAATGTCAAGCAATCTCATCATCAACACATTTTTCTTGTGACTCATAAAATCACAACCAGAGAATTGAGCTGATCTAATCTAAACCCTGTAACTGAGATTTATAACAAATTTACAAACATATGTTCAAAATAGTGTATATTCACATACTCACTTAATAAAGTTCTTGAGCAGTTAGTGTATTTTTGAATATCTCCATGGAAAGATAAAATCTATTTTATTAGGCTACTAAGAGTTAAAGTTATGCAGACAGAACCAAAAATTAATCAGTGATCTCATCAACCTATCTGAGATAGAGATAATGTGTATACGTATGTTTTCCCCATATTTGACAGAAAGACTTATTCGTCATTCAGTCATGTCCCCAGAGAATCACTGCTAGAAGAGTATCAGAATTCCAACTTCTTTCCTGACTAAATATTCATTTCATCAAATAGTTATCATTCAAAATAATAATTTTGCAATAAACTATAGCCTACCATTACAGGTAGTGCTTTTCTTTTTCTGAAGCAAGATCCTAACCTCTTTAATAAAGAAAATTACTTAATTGCTAACTTGGGTACTACTACTTAGAAATATCTTTTTTTTTTTTTTGAGAGAGAGATTTTTACAGTAGGGTGTGTGTGCTTGCCAAAGAGACAGAAAGCAAGAAATTGCTCCCCCCTAAGGAGGGATGGCCATGCATGACTTTCTCCTCCATTCTCCTTTTGGGATCATGGACACACACTTAGGTGCCAGGTGTGAGTTTCAAGTCACCAGGTTTGGGACTTGAACCACACAGGAATCCAGTGCCTTAAGCACTATGTCACTTGCTGGCCCTTAAATATTATACTTTACCCACAGTGTGGTAAGCCATACATGTAGATATTACCATAATTCCATTCTTAAATTCTGGGAGGTGTTGCTTTACTGTGTATAATGATGGATGCTGCAAAAGAGGTAGGAAAATAGATTTGTGTAGTTCAGAAAAGGAGTAAGTTCTGAATGCCATAATTTCTGATGAATCTTATTGAAACAAGAATCTCTGTATCCAGCTGCTTTAACCATCACACCACCTGCTGGCCCCAAACCTAAACTATTTTTAAAATCATAGAAACAGAACAGAATGGTGGTAATGGTGAGGAGAAGAGGAAGTAGAGAAAAGGGAGATGCTGATCAAAACGTACAGTTTCAATTAAACTGGTGGAGTTAGATTCTATTTTCTTGGTTTTTGTTTGTTTTATTGTTTGTTTTTCCCATAGTGTGCAGGTGCTCACAAGAGAGAGACAGAGAGACAGAAAGCAAGAAATCACCCCCCAGGGGGGATGGTCACGCTGCAATCCCTTCTCCATTCTTCTCTCGGTATCTTGGGCACGCACGCACACGCGCCCGGCGTGAGTTTTAAGCCACCGGATCCGGGACACAAACCGCGGTTGACTACGTGGGAGTCCAGCGACATAGCCATTATGCTAACTGCTGGTTCCCCCCTTATTTCTTTTTTCACTAAACTGTTATAGCATGACCTTTGTAAATAAAATGTTGCTCTTTCGTACTATAAACATACTAATATAAATTTGATATCATTAAGCAATATTTTTTTCCAGATTTTTTTTTCTTTAAACATTTTTACAGTTTTTAAAATTTGGCATGTCGGGAACCAGCAGTTAGTGTAATGGCTATGTCGCTGGACTCCCAAGTACTTGACTGTGGTTTGCATCCCGGACCCAGTGGCTTAGAACTCATGCCGGGCGTGTGTGTGTATGTGCCCAAGATCCCGAGAGTGTGCTTGCCAAAGAGACAGAAAGCAAGAAATTGCTCCCCCCTAAGGAGGGATGGCCATGCATGACTTTCTCCTCCATTCTCCTTTTGGGATCATGGACACACACTTAGGTGCCAGGTGTGAGTTTCAAGTCACCAGGTTTGGGACTTGAACCACACAGGAATCCAGTGCCTTAAGCACTATGTCACTTGCTGGCCCTTAAATATTATACTTTACCCACAGTGTGGTAAGCCATACATGTAGATATTACCATAATTCCATTCTTAAATTCTGGGAGGTGTTGCTTTACTGTGTATAATGATGGATGCTGCAAAAGAGGTAGGAAAATAGATTTGTGTAGTTCAGAAAAGGAGTAAGTTCTGAATGCCATAATTTCTGATGAATCTTATTGAAACAAGAATCTCTGTATCCAGCTGCTTTAACCATCACACCACCTGCTGGCCCCAAACCTAAACTATTTTTAACAAAAGTAAATTTCCCCTTCTTTCTTTTTTTTTTTTTTTTTTTTTTGGGAGATTTTGTTTGTTTTTCCCATAGTGTGCAGGTGCTCACAAGAGAGAGACAGAGAGACAGAAAGCAAGAAATCACCCCCCAGGGGGGATGGTCACGCTGCAATCCCTTCTCCATTCTTCTCTCGGTATCTTGGGCACGCACGCACACGCGCCCGGCGTGAGTTTTAAGCCACCGGATCCGGGACACAAACCGCGGTTGACTACGTGGGAGTCCAGCGACATAGCCATTATGCTAACTGCTGGTTCCCCCCTTATTTCTTTTTTCACTAAACTGTTATAGCATGACCTTTGTAAATAAAATGTTGCTCTTTCGTACTATAAACATACTAATATAAATTTGATATCATTAAGCAATATTTTTTTCCAGATTTTTTTTTCTTTAAACATTTTTACAGTTTTTAAAATTTGGCATGTCGGGAACCAGCAGTTAGTGTAATGGCTATGTCGGTG
>NW_006202376.1:433131-445373 GCF_000334495.1 Tupaia belangeri chinensis | reverse complement strand
GAGGAGAATGGAGGAGAAGGGATTGCGGCGTGACCATCCCCCCTGGGGGGTGATTTCTCGCTTTCTGTCTGTATGTCTCTCTCTGTCTGTCTGGCGAGCACACGCGCCCTATAGCAAAAACCTCTCAAAAAAAAAATTTGGCATGTCAAATATATTTATGTTTGATTTCCTTATATTCTTCATGAGTAACTTATCTTTTTTAAATTTACTTTATACATTTACTCACTGTACATCAATGCAGATTGTAATATAAATTTTCCCAGCATGAACATACTACACACCAGTCCAGTTAAAAAGATCATACACACTATATATAATTAACAGATGGTTCTCCACTTCTGCATCCCTTAGATGTCCTGAATCCCTATTTTTCTCTTAAAAAAAAGTTTGTTTCTTTCTTCCATGAAAGAAATCTATAAATAAATAAATATATACCAAGAGGGCTTTCTTGCTGGGATTCACTTCAGCCAGGTTAGGCTTCCTGCATTTCAGGGAGACTTGAGTGTGAACTCTGGGACTTTCACATGTGGCTTTCACTGAGCACTGTGTTACAGCTGAACCACTGAAGCAGGGCTAAAAGAAACTATTTTTTAAAAACTTCTTTTCTAAGTGCTTCTACTCTGAGTCTTTTTTTTTCTTTTTTTTTGTATACTGGAGAAGATATAAGAGGGAGGTTAAAGATAAGACACAGAGGAAGTGAGAACAGGAGATCTGAGAATGTCATATTTTTGTTTGTTCTTTTTAAAATTTGGTATAGGGCAAATGCTTACCAGAGAGAAAAGGAAAGTAAGAAAGAGAACCCCAGGGGGATTGGCTACCATACCTCAATCCCATTTTCTCCATTCTCCTTCTCAGATTTTGTGCACATACACATTTTCATCCAGTGTATTTCCAAGATGCTGTGTCTGGGGTTTGAACCATGTCTGTGGGATCTGGCCACCTTAGTCATCTTTCCACTAGCTGGCCCAACACTTCTTCATTTCTGAAGTGGAATTGTTCATATGAAAAAGTTTACTATGTGAGTCAAATGAAGTCAAACAAGGTCACAGATAGATATAAAGAAGGTCTATTCCTGGGACCAGAAGACAACATACTGTTTATATTGCTGAACTCCTACATAGTCAACTGTGGTTTGAGTCCCCAGACTGGTGGCTTAAAGCTCACGCAGGGCTCATGTCATACATGACCAGAATTTCAAGAGGAGAAGGGATTGTGAAGTAGTCATTACCTTGGGAGGTGATTTCTCCCTTTTTGTTTCTCTGTCTCTGTCTCTTTGGTGAGCACACATGAACTATAGCAAAAATCTCTCTCAATGAGCACCCATAAAATAAAGAAAAAAACTCTCTCAAAAAAAAAAAAAAAAAAAAAGAAGGTCCATTTTTACTAAGGAGCTTTTGGAGACATTATTGTCTCCCAACTTTTTTGCAGTCACTGATATGATTCCATTGTAGGCAGGCACCCAACATTTTCAGTGAGGATAAGGGTTATTTCTAGAAAGTATGGATGCAGATAGTGAGAAAATGATCAAGTACAATGTATGAACCTTACAGAAAGGTTTCAGATAATGATAAGACACAGATAATATATATTTCCTTTAGAAAAATTCCAGAGATATTTTGTACAATAGGGAAAAAAAGTAGTCTATGTTCCAGATGATGATATGACTTTTCCGATTCCCAAGGTTTCTCATAGATTCTTTAAAAATTGGGTCATATAACTTTCTAGGAATAAAGATTTTGCTGGTCATGGAAATATTTACTGCCATACACAGGTGTTTTTATCCTCTGCTGACCAACCTTCACCACAAATATACAGAAAATAGCCAAATGCACATACACTTTTGGACACACAACCAAATTATGTTTACCTGGCTGGGGACCCTTAAATACTACAACAAAACAAACTCTCTGACCTTCCAAGTTGTCTACTTGAATTGAGAGAGGCAAAACTTGATTCTTCAAGGAACATTCTTTGGTAGCATCAGTCCTACTGAAAGGGGAAAAAAAGCACTAGTAGGTAAATGTAGAGAGAAGACAGATGAGAGGAGAGAAAACACGAAACAATGGAGTGAAAAAGAATGGTGGTGATGGAGATTGTGTTTGGATATGATTAGCCTCAAATACCTTCACTTCTACATGGCGGTTTGAGTAATTTATGAACCCGATGTATTTTCAGATCAGACATGCTGTTGCTAAAAATAATTTAATATAAATAACATGGAAAAATATTTGAATTTGAAAAGAAATATCCTACCCAATTTTGGAATATTGCCTTCTCACCTGCCAGTCTGTAGCTGCTCATTTGAAACACAGCAGGGCAGATTCAAGGTGTTACACCACCGCTAGTCACTTCCTATTAGTTCTCCAGGCCTGAAGGAAAAAGTCATGGGGTTCAAGAGACAAAAGACAAATGGACAGAGAACAAATTCCACCTTCTTTCCAAGGCTAACCAACAAATTTAATTCACTTTTCTGTATGTGCTTACCCACACTCTTCTGGGAGGGTTGTAATACCCTCATGGTATACTAAAATACTGCACTGAAGCTCCCACCACCATGCCCCAAAATCGATTCATGCTCTCAGCAACCAGCAAAGTTTTTATAATCTTCAGACAAGTTTACATTAGGTTAAATTCGATAACTGCACCTAAAATTCAGAAACATTTGTTGGCCCAGTCAGTGGCCTTATCTAACCACACTATTTGAATTCCAGACCTGAGCAGCATAAAAGACTTGTCAGGTACATGTATGTGCATGTCCAAAATCTCCACAGGAGAAATGGAGGAGAAGAAATTGCAACATGACCACCCCCTTATGGGATGCTTTCTTGCTTTCCCTCTCTCTCTCTCTTTCTCTGGTAAGTGCAGTGCCTTCTGGCAAATTATTTTTTAATTGTTATGTTTTATTTTGTATAGACAGTATAGACATGCACACTAACTCATGAACCTTGAAAGAGATACTGTTTTGAAAGTAACACTGAAGACTGAATGAACACCGAGTATCTTTACTGGCTGAGTAAAAATATACACCATAATTGCTAATAAACATGAAAATAAAATTACAGAGAATAGAAGGAACAGCTAAAGAAACACATCCAAAGGTCAACAGAGATAAGCAGGAATTTAAAGTAAATATAGTAAGCCTGAAATTGTGAGAGTACTAAAATTGTAAATTAGAGATTCCGATTTCTTTGAACTGAGACATTTGCTTTAAGTCCCACATACCTACTAGTGAGCCAACCTCCTTTTGCAACCAATTATGTCTATTGCTTGCAGTAAAGTCACAGTTCTTTATAGGTGTTAAATGTTGAAAAGCACAGAACTCTGTTGACAATGTGAATATAGTAAACCAATTATGAACATGACAAAAATACCCTCAGGTGAAAAAAGATGGGTCAAAAAGAGCAACTGTTCATATTTTTACAGTCCTAAAATCTTAAGATGGCAACTGAATGCAAGGGGAAATAAATGCCACATGCTCAAAGGTTTTACAAAAATTGTCACCTACAACTAAATCAATATAGCACGACTTAATGTTTCTTTTCAAAGTATTTGTGTGTCCATATTAGTTTACACAATTATATATCTATGTATGTATGTATATTAGTTCACACAGTATTTTTCCTTATGTAAAATAGGTACATATAATAATTAAAACTGACCAATCAATATTAGCAGGTTATTGGGAAAAAAAATAAAACAGTGTCTGACTAAAGGAATAAAAACTTAGCCATATTAGTTTCTTTACAAGATCAGAAGGTATCTGTTACTACCATTACTTAACAAGTTAATTTTATCACAGTTCATATCTCCCACTACACCTGTATGGAAATCCTCCAAAAAGTAAATGATTCTGAGCAGATAGAAGTGAGTAGCTTCCCGGAGAATGTGAATGAGTTGCCAAAGAGACATACAAATAGTCTGAAAGGAAGTAATTGACTAGAGTGGTAATTATAGGTCTTTAATACCTATTCCTTTAGGCTGTAAATTGGCATAAAATTTTCTTTGCAAGTAACAAGTAAGGGTTGACTAGCCCAAAGACGAGCTCCTGAAGGACAGACTTCTACAGATGGTGTTGGTCACTTTCAAATCCAGTGCTTAATGCTAACAGCTATGGGCAGCCTCAGAGCTTGGGTGCCAGTCCAAGTAACCCGTGACTAATGATGTGGCAAGGAGCTTGCTGCATGTGACAACTTCAGCTACAATTCCTATACCTCAGCCTCCACATATCAGGGTGAGGGGTTTTCCCCTAAAAAACTATACCAAGCTGGTAATAGAGGAGTAGGTGAATTCAAGCATCTGAACCATTTTGGTGCTTTTGTCTGCTAGCCTCTGCTAACACTAGAGAAGCTCATTGGTTCTTCACTAAAGCCCTACAGCCTAAGGGCTGCCCTCAGTCCTCCCCACCTCCACCCCTAGCCCCATCACACTTCAGAACCTGTGAGCTCACTTCAGGTATCTGTCAGTTATGCATGAAGGGGAAAATACAGCAGGGACTACTTGTCTGTCACTGATTCCAGGCTCTATAAGTTTTAGCAAGAAATGCTGCCCTGGTAAGCCCGATATTGCTGCTGAGTTCTTTACCCCCTTTTTTCTCTTGATGGCAGAACACTTTAACATTTGGATACACACAGAGATCACTATGTCCCCAACTCTGATTCCATAAACAGAATTCTATCTAATGACAATTGAAAATCTCTTAGCAAATTCCAGTTAGATAAGAATAGTCTGAGTCCTTCCTGCATTTAGCTCACAATACACTCATTTGGACAATATTATAAACACAAGGTCAAAACTTTTAATATATACTCATGTTCTATCTGCTCAATATGACTCACATCCAACTATCATTTTGTTTTGTTTATAAATAGAAAAGGAGCAAGAAAAAGATGTGGTAACTGTTTGAACTTCCCTGTTCAGCATTCCCCCCCAAGGCAAGTTTCTCATACAAAGATGTGATAAATGAGAAAAAGGGCAAAAGACTTATTGGTTTGGGACTAAGAGCACAGCTTTGTAAGTGAACTCATAATTTTTCATCTTTTCTTCTCAAGCTGTGCATTCTTCAAGGGGTTGTTCAACACTGAAAGTTAAGTGGATCTGAAACACAACATATTGCATTTGTTTTGCAATCAATTTATGATATTTCTGACAAATCAAGAGAATAGTCGGTTTACAAATTATTAATTTTAGTGTAGAATTCCAATTTAAGGTGCAAGAAAATCCTTAAGCTTCTCATTAAAACAATTGGACCTCTATATCTAACCAATGTCTCAATTGAAATATTAAATAATGTAATTTATCATTTACAAATTACTGTATTGCACTGAAAATGGATTTAAATGACACCATTAAAATAATGTCACCATACAGAAGCACTATAAATGATCAGACTCTCTTTCTTATACTTTAAATTAAGATAGAATAAATCTTCACTTCACTATATTTCTCAATTAGTGTTGATATTTTATGAATCATTGCCTTTTGGATACATTATGCTATGGGACACTCGATATCCTAGAAGGAAAAGCGAGTCTAGTTCCTTTAGTCTATAGTTAATTTCCTTTTTTCAGATGAGTGATTGGGGTTTGTAGAAAAAGCACTGGATGCCAAGTAATCACTCAATAATGGTATAATGTTTACATTGATGAACTCTTACATAACACATGCTACTTGGTAAATGAGGGAAGAAAGACAAAATACCTGGACAAGGAATTATTATGTCATTAAACTAGCTTAATATAATTGCTTTAATGGAAATTGCAAGTGAGTATATGGTATCAAAATCTCTGCCATGCAAATGTTCTAGGATGAGCTACTCTGAGCTACTGTCTCCAACTTCCTTTCCCTCTGCTTCTCTGCTTCTCATCTACTCGGATCTACTTCCATTTCCGCAAATAACACCATGTTCTGTCTTCTCTCTGACATATGAGTTACCTTTAACTAACTATTCTTCCATTTTGTGCTTTATTAATCTACTCATTCTTATGTAATTATTTATTTTTTATTATTTTAAATTTATTTATTTATTTATTTTGGAGAGGTTTTTGCTATAGGGCGTGTATGCTTGCCAGAAAGAGAGACAGAAAGTGAGAAATCCCCCTCAGGGAGGATGGCCACTCCGCAATCCCTTCTCCTCCTTTCTCCTCTTGGGATCTTGGGCATGCACACACACGCGTCCAGCATGAGTTTTAAGCCACCAGGTCCAGGACTCGAACCGCAGTCGACTACATGGGAGTTCAGCGACATAGCCATTATGCTAACTGATGGTCCCCATAATTATTTATTATTTTACTCATGGTAAAGCACATGCACATGTATATGAGAGAGAAAGAGAGAGTGCTGTGAGCACCCTCCACAAGGTCTGGTCACACCATCACCTTCGTCCTCCAGTCTTCCAGCTCATCTGCTCTTGGCCACTTGCACACATGCCTGGCACAATTCAGACCATCCAGGCTGGGAGTTAATTTTGTTTTCAAGAGTTTTGCTATAGGGCACGTGTGCTCGCCAGAGATAAGGGGAGACAGAAAGTGAGAAATCACCCTCCACCATGTTGGGTTGCCCCCACAGGGAGGATGGACACACTGTATTCCCTTCTCCACTGCCCCTTACGGATTTTGGACACACACACACACACACATGTGCTTGGTGTGAGTTTTAAGCTGCTGGGTCCGGGACTCTAACCATCGTCGACTATGTGAGAGTTCAGTAATGTAAACATTATACCATCTGCTGGTCCCAATCTAATAGTTCTTAATAAAAAAGAAAAAAAATTTAGTTGTCATTGGAAAGAACCTTCCTTTCATCTTCAGATGAAGTCAAATGTCCTTGTTCTGTCATTTCTTAGTGTTGTCTATATTTCTTTTTCTAGTTTTCAGTTACATGTTTATTTTTGCCACTATTGAACTTGTCTCTGTTTCTTTCCTATGTTGTAAGGCAGGCATTCTTTTGTTTGTTTGTTTGTTTGTTTGTTTTTTGTTTTTTTTTTTGCTCAACATTTTACTCATAGAGCACTACTAAAGACAAAGATAAAGTACTTAATAAATATTTAACAATTGGAAGTATAAAAACTATGTACATGAATGAGTATAGCTCACAATTTACTGTGTAGTCAATTAGTAATGTCACAGATCAAATGATGATTCTGAGAAGTCTAGTATGTTCATTTTCCCTGATACTATTAATTACATTAGTATATTTATGACTTGGCAAATAAATGAAGAAGAGAATAAATTCTCTCAGCTCAGGTCTCTCTACCTCTACTGCTAATACCTACAAACATATTTTATGATCCTTCAATAGCAAAACATAATATCTACATAATAAGTAATGAAGAAGTAGAATGTATCAACCCAAAAATGAGATTGAAATTAAACATTTATATATGGAATACATTGTATAATTATTTATCATTATTATTATATGTATAAAGGATTTGTGTGCTTGCCAGAGAGAGACAGAAAGACAGAGGAGGGAGAAGAGAAAGAAAACCTAATGGGGAATAGCCATACTTCAAGCTTTTCTGCTCCACTTTTTACCTTTTTTTAAAATTTTGGGCATGTATATACACACATCTGGCAGGTTTCTTAAACAACCAGATCTGAGACATGAACCACATGTTTAGCCATGAATGATCTGGCTGCCTTAACCAACAAGCTATGAAGCTGGCCATGTTATATCAATTTTAAAGCATGTGATTTAATTATCTTTGCATTGGGTCTAAATTTCAAAAATTATATTTCTACCAAGATAGAAACTTAAAATTTCAGAAATAGTTAGAAGTATATTTCATTAGTATGCTGGTGCACACTGATGTCCACCACCCCCATTACTATGGTTTCACTGCCATTAAACTAGTGTACAAGAAACAGAACAAATACAAAACAAAATAATACAGAAACAGAGTCTAACAGGTAATGGTCTTAGTCAGACACTATTTTTTTAATTACATAAAAAGTAGTATGCAAAGAATGCTAATTCTATTATTTTAAATCTACCGAGACTATTAGTGTTTTATACATGAGTACTTTGTTAGTCATTCTTGGGACCTGAAACTTCCCTTGCCCTCAGTAGTGAGATAATACATAATTTGTTTCCTTTGAGTTACATAACCCAGTTATTGACCATAATTAGCATTTAATTAATTAATTTTTTTTTTCTTAGAGAGAGGTTTTTGCTATATGGTGTGTACACTTGCTGGAGAGACAGAGAGATGGAAAGTGAGAAATCACTCCAGGGAAGATGTCCATGCCATAATCCTTTCTTCTCCATTCTCCTCTCAGGAGTTTGGACACACATGCACAATGCACCTGACATGAGTATAGGCCACACCAGGTCTGGGACTCGAACCATGGTCAACTACATGAGAATCCAGTGATGTAACCATTACATCATCTGCTGGTCTCTGTTGTTGCTTAATTTCATTTTATAAGCTTTCTTAGCTTAAAAGGAGTATAACAGATTCAGCCATTATCATTCAATAGAAATGCAACCATCCTACAAGGTTAAAAACTTGGGGCTTACTGAGGGTCTGGAATTCCAGAGCATTTTGAAAATATGTTTCAGACAAGCTTATATGCCCAGGAACTGGAGGACCTGGGAAGCTGAGAAAGAGGACCAACGGTGGCATGACCAGACCCTATCAGGAGGGCTTCTCTCTTTCTTTGTCTCTCACTCTGGCATGTATACATGATCTCTATCATAAAAAATAAATAATAATAATTTTTTTAAAAAAAGGAAGGGCCAACAGGTGGTATAGTGGTTAAGGTGCTGGACTCCCATGATGTGGTTGACTGCAGTTTGTATCCCAGACCTGGTGGCTTGAAATTAATGTTGGGTGTGTGTGCGTGCATGCCCAAAATCCAGAGAAGAATGGAGAAGGGATTGGGGTTTAGCCAATCCCACTAGGTGGTGATTTCTCTCTTTCTGTTTCTCTCTGTCTCTCTGATAAACACATGTGCCCTATACCAAAAATCTCTTGGGAAAAAAAAAAAGAAGAGAAAAGAAAAGAATAAAAAGGAGGGAAAGTGGAAGACTACATGGTACATTAGCAAAGCATTGTTCAAGAGAAGCTGGATTCCACATGGTGACCATAGTCCAAATCTACCTGGTCAACCTGGAAAGCACACGAGGCACTCATATGAAAGCCCATGATCTAACAGGCTAGATGACTAGAGGACGGTGATTGTGGTGAGAGATACATGACCACCTCTGTGGAGGGGTCCTCAGAACCTTCTCCCTGTCTCCCTTACTCTCATGTACAGGTATGCTGTCTACCATCAATAAAGAAAAGGTGGGGGGAGTATAACAATGTAAGAACGAAAAGATCTAAGTCAATTTTTTTCTCCCACTTCTTTCTTTGGTTTTGAATAAATAACATTTGGGATGCCAAGATAACCCTAAAGGGATTGATCTGTTTTTCCAAAAGTCTTCCAAATACGTTTAAATTTTAAAAAAAAACAGACAACCTTCAATTCACAGAAAATAATGTAGACAATGGTACTCTGGGTTTTACGAAGATAATTTGATTGCTTGAAATTATTCATAGTAGGACCAGCAGGTGGCATGGTGGTTAAGGTGCTGGATCCCACATGAACAACTACATGTTTTGGGTCCCAGACCCAGTGTCTTGAAAACATACTGGGCACAGGTGCATGCATGCCCCAAATCCTAAGAGGAGAATGGACTGCAGTGGGGTCAAGCTCCCAGGGAGGTGATTTCTCATTTTCCCTCTCTCTATCTCTCTGAGGTGAACACACATACCCTATGGCAAAATCCTACAACAAACAAATTTTAAAAATTATTTATGATAAAATCAATACATTTTGTAAACATTAATATAATTTTCTCAAGACCCAATCTCTTGCAATTGAAAAAAAAAAAACTTTGACTATATTTTTTATCAAAACATTTTTAACAAAATATCAGAAATGTTAGGACATCTGTTCATTGGAGTCTTAAATATATTGCTTGTCATGATGAAGGTCACATAGTGGACTAAAAAGGGAAAACGATGACTACTATCGCATAATCACTGAGAAAAATATGAACAATATAAATAAATTTAAAATGAAGCAGTACTTATCTGATAAACTAAAATACACCAAATAATGGCTACTATATAGTTTCCACATGCTATTGATTTAACTTGTAATATGCAATATTAATAAATAAGTACTATGAAAAGAGTCCATGACTGATGATTACAGTTTCCTGGGAACCATTATAGTATTTTAGCTTTTTCAAAAGTTATAGTTCTAAGCCATTCTATGTCTATTTTAGATAAAATGTATTAACTTGCTGTGCTCTTGTCAACAGAGACATTTTCGTACCTGTAAGTCAATAAAACTTGAACAATATGCCATAAGATGTAGACGTATATACAAAGCATAGTATTTGAAGTTTCTCCACATTTCTTTGGACTATTTAAGAATTATTTTAAAAGAGTTGATTTCCATTACGCCAATTGCTGGTCCCTTTTTTCCCTTCCAACTTTACTAACAATTTCACTTTTCTCCATTGATTTAAAACACAATAGTCAGGGTCGGCAGTTGGCTTGTTAAGGCGCTGGACTCCCACATAAGGAACCACGGTTCACTCTCTGGCCCGGTGACTTGCTTTCTTCACATTCTCTCTCTCTCTCTCTCACTCTCTTGAGTACACATGAACTACAGCAGATTAAAACATAATAATAGTAAATAAAATTAAATAAGTAATTCTAAAAAAAAAAAAAACCTAGTCTAAAATTTTACTATAGAGAACAAGCAGATTTTTTATGAAAATAGTTACTTTCAGGATAATAAAAGTACTCATTTATTTTCATATTTTAAAGTTCAAAATTAATTAATCCAACAGAGTTCAAATATTCAACCATGCATTAATTTTATTTATTTAGCCAGAGGAAATGAAAATGTAAAAATAAATACGAACAGAACATTAAGTAGCAAGAAACTGAAAACTTCATATTGACCTTAATTCCTAAACAGATTCTAAACTTCACTGTCAGTTGGAAAGTTGCTCAATTGTGAAATCATTGTAGTTCATTCAGAAAACTGCCTTCTTAATTTCTAAAATAATTGACATGTTATGGACAGAGCCTTCCTTTAAATTAAATTTACATTCAGTATGAATCTATTTTTCTCTGCAAACATAGTGTTTTGACTGAGGTGAGTGAGTTTAATCCAGTAAATTATTTACTTATGCATAAACAATATTTCATATAGTCTGATACAGAAAGTAGGTCTTGGAAACTGTTGTTCATGAGGAAACTGTTTAACAGCTCAACTTGTTTGAACTGAGTGAAAGCACCAGCAGAGGTAAGATTATCACACATTCTTTCACAATTCAATTTAATAATTTAATGTAATAAATATTTGAATGTGGAATGCACCATGATCCAATCCAGTCCCAGTTCTTTTTTTTTTTTTTTTTGTTATAGGGCAGGTGCACTTAACAGAGAAAAATAGAAAAAGAAACAGAGACAGAGAGCTAGAGAGAGCGAGCGAGACAAAGGGGTGGCCATTATGCAATCTCTTTTCTTTTGTTCTCTCTGGACTTTGGGCATGCACACATACATTCCCAGAGTGATTTTCAAACCACTGGGTCTGGGAATCAAACATTGGAGTCAGCCTTGTGGATCCAGTCACCTTACCCTCTTTTAAGCATCTACTTCCATCCCGCACATTAATATTCCAAATTAGGTTTATTATATCTCTTAATAATCACCATTTCAATGTACCCATAGTCAATCACCATCTTAAAATTAGAATTTGTTTTCATTATTTTGGGTATATTTTAGAACTTTTAGTGAATTTTCTTTCTTTTTTGATCAATTGACTGTTTTATTTAAAAAATAACCTTTCAGTTTCTACTCCTCACCTTATAGTTGGCCAGTATGTCAATTTTATTTTGATTTGCTCTCAAGTAAGTTATTTTATATTCTAGCTCATTTTCTCCTAGGCCCACATATAACTTTTACGTATATAGAGATGAATTATACAAAATTCATTTTATGTGTATACACAAAACATATTGGAATAGTATATTACCTAACAATACTTTCACATATAAATGCAACTTTTGAGGGAAATAAATCTTTAGCTTTAAGAAGTCTATTTAGAAAAGTTTTTATCTTCATATATTGGTTTTGTAATTACTCTCCATATCTATTTTTTTTTTAATCATAATAACCACCTTCCCAAACACACATACAGGAATAATTCTTAAAGAATTCTTTAAACTTTCTGGTC
>NW_006202376.1:406666-433007 GCF_000334495.1 Tupaia belangeri chinensis | reverse complement strand
TTTCTTTTTCAAAGACTAAACCCGAGTGTCCACAGTCCACACTCTGGGGTAGGTGTTGATTCTACACCCAGCAGTTTAATAAAGCCATATAAAAAATAGTTTTATGATTCTAAATGCTAGAAACATGTCCCTTTGCTATGCCCCTTTGCTAAAAGGTGAACTTCAACCCTGGTGTGATTTTTTTAATCTATTCACATTATTTTTCATGAATAAAATAGCAAAACCATGAAATTCAGAGAGAGCTCTTGGGTTAAGTGTTTGTGTAACTCTTTTTCTCAGTATGAAATTTCTTATTCTTCTGAATTTCTTTAACTGACTTTCTCAGCGTATGTCCTCATTATATCTTATTTTAACAATGCTCCAAAATAATGTCATTAGTAGAAGGGCTCTTTGCTCTGAGAGCAAGCGATGAAGGTGTAAATTATATGAATAGGAGAAGAAAAGATGCGCCCCAGGAATTTAAACCCACTTTGCCTTCAGGATCTGGACCAGTTCATTCAGGGAGCTAATGAGCTATGACAAGTGAGCTACATTTCAAACACTGCATAGTGTAGAGAACGCTTCACCAGGCTTTGTCGCGTCTTCAGTGAGCTGTGGTCTCCAACCCTGTGTTAGAGAATTCAGAACATGTTTAACTAACATGTCTGGCAATTCTAGAAAGGGTAGTAAAAGTGAGAATTATCAAGAAACCAGTATTGCTTTCTTTCTTTGTGCTATATTCTGTATGCCTTTTTAAGGACAATAGTATTTTACTTTTCATGTGCCTATTTTTATGCAATTCAATTTATTCACAACAGTGTATTATGGCTGATAAATGTCATAAGCAGAGCTTGAAACCGGAAATTGGGGATATATGGAAAAATAATCATGCAGATTGACAGTAAGTCAAAGCTCAGTAAGATAGTAAAGTATAAGTCTAAGTGTTAAGTACCACAGATTAATAAAACTGTTAACCAAATGCACTGAAACAGAGTGAAAAAAATAGACTTTTCTCTGATTATTTCTTCCATTCCAATGAAGAGATTTTTAAAGTAATTTAAGGTTATTTTACAGGAACACAATGAAGCTGCTGGTCCATGCATATTTCCTGCGAGGTCTAAAAGATACAAACCATCCTCTACCTGCAGCAGGAAAACATTTTGTTGAAATAGACTCCATTATCGACTGAATTAATGTGAGCATGCTATTTGTATAAAGTAAATAGGTAAAATAAGTTTTTAATCAAAAACAAGAAGTCATTAAACATTTCTAACTTATTTCCAAATAATTTATGAAAAATTTAAGAGACATAGCCTCCCAAGTCTAGGTGACTATGATAATGACCAAATAATGCAGTGAAAACATGCCTGGCTCTTATCACCAAGAGGTGAAACTGAGATTCAGTGATAGTTGTGCATTCATTAACCTAAAGTTGTGGTGATGAAATATTGAGAATTCATTATACTTAAAATGTTGCTAGTCATGCTTTGATCTTTTCCATTTTAGGAAAGGAGAATTCTTCTGTACTTTATTATTGTATTGGGCTAATGCCGTATTTACTTTTTTTTTTTAATCAACTTTTTCTGTTGTGGCCTAAAGTAATAATAATAGTTGATATTTGCTGAAAGTATACTTGTAGTCTTACCAAAAATGTTAGCCCTTCCCTAAATCCATTTTTCTGTACTTGCTATAAACTCTAATTGAGCAGAATTCCTCAAGAAAGGTCCTAAGAGGCTAATCCAGTATAATTTACCAAGGAGTCTAGCAGCTGTTTCCTGACTGAAGTGACTCTCAGACTCGGTGTGAAAAAACAAACTGAAAAACACCTCACAAACTCAACCTTTGAATTTAAGTTCCTGAATCATCGAGCTTCGCATATATCAGTAAGTCAGTATTGAACAAGTCTGAATCATCCAGTTGCATGAGAGCCTAAATAATACCTAAAGTGATACTTTTCCTCTGTTGAACTGCTTCTCCTTTTTCTTGCAAAATATGGTTTAAAGGTTGATGCCATGATTATGTAGCTTCCCAATTTGAAAACTGTTACAAAATAGTCTCCTTTATTCCCAATTTTCCGTTCTCCTCTCATTTCAGGAAAATTTTGTGATTAAATTACTTAGGATTAAGGCCGTTCCTATGCATGTGGCATCTGAGATAGGCAATTCATTTCACAGCCTACTTTGCCTGGTCTTTATGATTAAATATTCTTTTGGGAAAGTGAATGGCCACTCCGAGGGGAGTCTGTGTCTGTAAGACTGGCCTTCTCCATGTGTTGTCTTTCTCTGCTTTGTGACATCAACTACGAGAAAACTATGTAACATGTACCGTTGTTTGCTACTGCTTTCAAAGAGAACTATCATGTGAAATAAATATGCTGTTAAGTGTTTTTGTTTGTTTGTTTGTTTTTGTGTGTGTGTTGGTTGGTTGTTTTTTTTGGGTAAGTTCTCTTGTATATATATTTTTAATAAACTTCTTTAACCTTTTATTCCAGCTCAGAAGCATGTGCCATATAATATTCTAAGTGGTTTACACAAATGCTGTAATTTAATCGTGAAAGAACTTAAACAAGGCACTTTTATTATCACCCTTTTCTGTGATAAAGAGGTTTTTTACATAGCTGAGTTAATCTGCCCATGTTCACTCTGCTACTGCCATATTTCATCAACTCTAGAATGCACATTTTTTCATGTCATAACATCGCTGAACCATGGGTTTTGAAGCAATTGGTATTCCTACACATCCTTTGCAAAGAGTGTGTGGGCAGTGTGTTTCTGTAGCATTGTACATCAAATAGTGATGCGTGCCAGTAGTCTTTGTGTGTCAAATAATGTCTTTGATCTGACAAGATACAACAGACATGGTTTTAGGTATTCATATCTGGGTTATCTTGCTACAGAACAAAATATCAATATAATACAATAATAAGGCAGTGCTGTAAGTTTTTTAACTTGAATTGGTTCTGTTCATTTTTACTTTTCCATATCATCTCAGTTGGAATGCTAATACAATTTCCATTTTTGAGCATTAAGTGCCCTTCTGAAGTATCCAAAATATTAGCAGTATGGAACAAGATCATTCCAGCATTTTACTTATATTTCCTTGGGATGCAAAAATGCCAGAATGGACTAAATCTCCATCTCCTGAGATATGTGCTGCTGTAATGGAGCAAATCAGTAAGATAATATGACTCACGAGAAACAGCCATGTTTGAAAAACAATCTCAATTGAGTATGCAATCCAGGATGTCCCCACTAAATTCCTGCACAATGATGATGAACCTATCCTTTCTCTCTTTTCCTTTCTCACTCACTCATATACTTTGCTTTTCTTCGAAGATATAATCTGAATCACTTGACAGGTTCAGAAAAAATTCAAGAGTGATAAAAGTATATGGTATTTTTTGAATTATTAACAGGATTTTAAACTTGTTAAAGCTGATCTTCAACTTTATCTCTGTACTTCAGCCCTTGATACAGTATGTATTACCTACTAGACCTTGTGGCTGTGTTAAATTTCATTACATTTTGAGGAAAGAATGTTGATATTTTTTCAAATACTTAATGCAATGAAATATAACACCTACTATATATTAGTCAATATTTCTGGGGTAGTTCAAGTGTAAGAAATACACATATGTACTAGGAGCACACTAAAGAATAGATAATTTAGGGGGACCAGCAGGTGATGTGGTGGTTAAGGCACCACACTCCCATATGGCTGGCTACAGTTTGAGTTCTGGACCTGGAAACTTGAAAATTAGGAGGGTGGGAACCAGCAGTTAGCGTAATGGCTATGTCGCTGGATTCCCACGTAGTCGACCGTGGTTCGTGTCCCGGACCCGGTGGCTTAAAACTCACGCCGGGCGCATGTGCGTGCGTGCCCAAGATCCCGAGAGGAGAATGGAAGAGAAGGGATTGTGGCGTGGCCATCCCCTCTGAGGGGTGATTTCTCACTTTCTGTCTCTATGTCTCTTTCTGTCCGTCTGTCTTCACGCGCCCTACAGTGAAAATCTCTCCAAAAAAAAAAAAAAAAAAATTAGGAGGGACCTGTATGTGTGTGTGGCCAAGATTCCTGTGAGGAGAATGGAGGAGAAAAAAATTGTAGCATAGCCATATCCCCTGGAGTGGGGTGTGTGTTTTTCAGTTTCCCTCTCTCTGTCTCTGTCAAGTACACTTTCCTTATAGAAAAAATAAATAAATAAAAATAGAAAATTAAAACTAAAAAAGAAAGAAAGAATAGATAAACTTAGGTAAACAATTTTTTTTTTTGGAGAGATTTTCTCTTATTGGGCGTGTGCACTTGCCAGAAAGACAGAGAGAGAGACAGAGAGATAGAAAGTGAGAAATCACCCCTCAGAGGGGATGGCCACGCCACAATCCCTTCTCTTCCATTCTCCTCTCGGGATCTTGGGTATGCACGCACACGCGCCCGGCGTGAGTTTAAGCCACTGGGTCTGGGACTCGAACCATGGTCGACTACATGGGCATCCAGTGATATAGCCATTACGTTAACCACTGGTCCCAGTAAACACATTTTTAAAAAAGATAATTTTTTCCATCACATATTGGTCTTAGTGCTATTAATTTCCCTTATAAAATTGGATTGTGAGTATGGAAAACAAAACTTAATCACTAACAATCCATATTTATGTGACTTAAATGTATAGCTACATGATTTCATACATCTATTCCACTTTAGAAAAACTCTCCTAAAGAAAGTAAGAGGATTTATCATTTTATTTCTGAGTGAATAGCCCAGGCAAGTAAAATTACTTAAATATCAGATTTTAGAGGTACCAGGATCAGATCCCATTTAATTTTAAAACTGCTTCTTCTTATACCATTTTCCTCAAAAAAGATGAACAAGTGGCTTAGAAGTTAAGACAGTGGATCTCACATGGCTAACTATATAGTTTGAGTCCGGGCTGATTGCTTGGAAAACATGTTGGACACGTGCTCAGTGTTCTGGGGGGACTGCAGCATGGTCATCCTCCTTGGGTGCTTTCTCTCATTCTCTCTCTCTTTCTCACTCTCTCTCTGACTGGCAAGCTCATTTGCCCTATAGCAACAAATAAATAAATAAATAAATAATATTTAAAAAGATGAGCAAGTAATGCTCCTACACTGAAGTAGTAGATAAAATAGATGACATATACCAGAATGCTGTCTGTAAATAAAAGTAAAATTCAGCTTGAACTGAAAAATAAAGTCCTCTCTAATCAGGCTGGAAGGAATGTAAGGGTGGGTAGACCAAGAAAATGACAGCTACTACTAACTTAACAGGAAAAAAATCTATCTTCTATAGTTATGCCATAATAATCTTTTTTTTTTTTTTATGAGAGGTTTTTGCTATAGGGCGCGTGTGCTCGCCAGACAGAGAGAGACAGAGAGACAGAATTTGATAAATGGCCACTCCTCAATCCCTTCTCTTCCATTCTCCTCTCGGGATCTCAGGCACGCACAGATACGCGCCTGGTGTGTTTTAAGCCACCGGGTCCGGGATGCGAACCGCGGTCAACTACATGGGAGTCCAGCGACATAGCCATTACGCTAACTGCTGGTCCCCCATAATAACCTTTTTAAATTACTACTGCTTCCTCACCAATTACATTCACAGCCTCTGTTTGTTGTTTACATTTACAACTAGAGGGACCCGGCCACCAAGTCCCACTCACTTTGTGAAAGCAGCTAATGTTAAAGTAATTCCCGTTTCTAATCCTGCCTCAGAAACACGGATTTTCTCTTCCTTAGATTATTCTCAAAATCATTCCATAAGAGGCAGCTCTAGTTTATCAGCTTACAGGTGTTACACAGATTACACTGTGGTGTTTATGGACAAGTCTTTACAATATAGATTGTCTTTCTAGAAAACGTCGTGCAATAAATAATAACCTGTTACACAAATTGAAATTTCAGCAGTTGGAACACTGAATAAGAGATTATTGTTGGGAAAAAAAAGAAACACAAAAATAAAAAAGACAAAACCAAATAACTTACGAAGGTAGATGTAACAGGACTTCTCGAGGTAGTCTCTAAGTTAGAGAACAACTTGGTTATGTCAGTAAGGGATCATTGAAATAGGAGAGGGATGTCAGAAACATGAAGGGATTTTATTTGATCTGAATCGGGTTTAAGCATGCTAAGTAAGGAAAGTAGAGCTGGAGATAAAACATGAGTGTATCAAATACTAGAAAATTAGATATATTATCTGGAGGTTGTGAGGTTGGACACAAAGGCATTTGGATAGGAATGTGTGACAGTCAGGGCTTTGACATAGGACAACACATTTATTGTCAGTTGAAGAATGGATTAGATTTGTGAGATTTGAAGCAGAAAAATTTAGAAAGTTATTACAATTTTTTTTTTTTTTAATATGAGCCCGCCGAGATGGTACAGTGGTAATGTGATGCTTTCTGATGCTGAAGCCATGTGGGAAAGTTCCAGGTTTGCGTCTTGAGTTCTCCCTGTATATATGTTGGGTACACATGTGCAGTCAGTGATCCCTACTGGCTAAGGCTGTGGGTGGAAGGGACCCCTTATTGAGGTGTCTCTTTCATATTCTTCGAAGAAATAAATAAATAAACAAAAAGTAAATTTTGGATGAATATGCCAACAATAGACCAGTTCCAGAATGATTAAAGTAAGGAAATACATATGCATAACACTATTTGATAAGCAATAAAACAGAGGAAGAAGGGCCAACAGGTGGTATGGTGGTTAAGGTACTGAATTCTCACATGGCCAGCTGTGGTTCAAGTCCTGGATCTGGCGGTTTTAAAATCTGGCCTGGAGTGTGTACATGCATGTCCATAATCCTAGGAAGAGAATGGAAGAGAGAAGAGCTTGCAGCCATGCCATCCCCTAGGGGGTGATTTCTCATTTTCCGTCCTTTTTTTTTTTTTATTTGGAGAGGCTTTTGCTATAGGGCGTGTATGCTTGCCAGAAAGACAGAGAGAGACAGAAAGACAGAAAGCAAGAAATCAACCCGCCAGGGGGATGGCCACGCTGCAATCCCTTCTCCTCTCGGGATCCTGAGCATTCACGCACACGCGTCCAGCATGAGTTTAAGACACTGGATCCGGGACTCGAACTGAGTCAACTACATGGGAGTCCAGCGACATAGCCATGACGCTAACTGCTGGTCCCTTCCCTCTCCTTTTTTTGTCTCCTGTAAGCACGAATGCCCTATAGCAAAAAACTAACAAACAAACAAAACAAAACAAGACAAAACAAAAAACGATTACAAATTACACTGTGATTTTTAATTTTTTTAGAGAAATTTTTGCTACAGGGCACGTACTCTCGCCAGAAAGAGACAGAGAGACAGAAAGCGAGAAATCACCCCCTAGATAGGATGGTCACACCTCAATCTCTTCTCCTCCATTCTCCTCTTGGGATCTTGAACACGCGCGCACATCAACTGCTGGTCACGCACACTATGATTTTTAACAGTAGTTGGAGGCAGATTCAGAAGGTGGTGATTTTTTTTGTGTAGCAAAACATGTCACAATTTTCCTGACAACCTAATATTAAAAGAAAACAATTGAGTGGAGAGACCAACAGTTGGCATAATGACTACGTTACTGTACTCCCATGTAGTTGACCGCAGTTTGAGTCCCGGCAAAACCTCTCCAAATAAGAAAAGAAAGAAAGAAACAAATGAGTGGGACCAGCAGACGGCGGATGGTGTACTGGTTAAGATGCTGGACTTCCACGTGGTTGACTGTGGTTCGAGTCCTGGACCCAGTCATTTAAAACACACTGGGTGTGTGTGCATGTATGCCCAATATCCCAAGAGGAAAATAGAGAAAGAATTGCAGCATAGCCATCCCCCTAGGGGGCATGATTTCTCGCTTTTTATCTCTGTCTCTCCAGTGAGTGAATGTGTCCGATAGCCAAAATTTCTCAAAAAAAAAAAAAAGATGAGTAATTTGTTAATTGATAAGCTGCTTAAAATCAAATATTGTACTGAGATACAATACGCAAATACAAAGCTTGCATTTCAAGATGACCATCTAGAGAAAAGGAGAATTTCCAAACTCTAAAAGGTAATTAAGGAGTTGTTAACATAGCATTGATTTTGTAAGTACATGTATAGAGGAAATTAGTAAAATAAATAATGTTAAATAGAAAGGATAAATTCATTCAGGAACCATATTTTAGGAGAGAATACATGCAAAAAAGATAATAATTAATAGAATGAATGAGAAACAAAAAAGGTGTGTCATCTAAACATACATACAAATATAAAGAAGAAACAAAATTATATAGCGTATTAGGAATGAGGAGGACAATTTGATGGTCATGAAATTAAAGCCTAAATCTCTTTCCAGGTGGTCTGTTTTATGAAGGATGAGTATATTAAATAGCACATTACCATATTCAAGTATGGGTGATATGATATGGAAGTATGGATGTACCTTACCATGAATTAGCTTCAAATCTATACCCTGCCTAATTTCTGATTTATTTATTAGTCTTAAAAGTTCTGTACTGAGGATGATCTCATCTGGGACTGTCTTACAGAGCATGGGATTTTATTGCTGCACCACTGCCTACTCGTGCCTGTTTTTGAACTTAGGGATTCCAGTGAAGGATGTCCATGGTATGAGGTGGCAGTGCAATGCAATACCAAATGGATAGAAGTGCTAGGAAATACAGGGCAATGTTGACTGGCAAGATCATTTGAAGCGAATACTTACAAAAGCATTCTGCTATAACCACTATTCTAGGAATCCATTATTTAAGAAAAAATTATTTTATATTTTAGTATAAACCTTTGAGGTCGGTTCAACCTATAGAATATGTATCATACATGTGAATACTGTAGGTTACTTCAATTAGTGATTCATCTATAACTCCTCCTTGACATACACATCTGATTTATTGTAGCTTCACTGCTGCTAACTCATCACACGGGCAAAATGCCTAACAGGTTAATTTTCCTGTGAATGTGAGCACTTTTATCACTTATCATTTTTTTGTAGTTTTTTTTCTTTTTTCTAATGTAGGAATACTATTCTTAACACAAGAGCTAAGTAATATTTTATAACTAACCTTTTTGTCTGTTGAGTCATTCCAGGAACTGCCAAGGGTACCTTTAAGGACAATACTGTGTCAATTACCATAATCACTTCCGATTACTTTTTCTCATAGACATTTGCCATTTCAGTCACAGCTTAGTTCTGAATGGTCTCTTGATATTAAACCTCTTGTGAGATTCACTGACTTCTTAAATAAGAGTCAATTTCTTAATTATTCCAGAACTTTTGAAATATTTGAAAAAGTTATCTTTTCTTCACCTTAAATCTTTTTCACCAGGTAGTCACTTATCTATTAACATAGATCATTCTTATATGATGTCCTTTATAAAAAAAAAGAAAATGTTTATGTTATTCTATTACCCTGTCCTAAACATGTCATAATTTTTATGGCATTCTACAACATTCTTATTGATATATTCTTCATTTTATCTTTGGTGAGTAATAATCATCTCTTCTCTCTGAAAAGATCTTTTCTCTGTCAGATCATTCCCGAAATTTAGAAATTCAACAATTCTAAACACTCCTATAGGGACTTCATAATTGCTAAAGAAAAAAAAGAAGACATTGATCTATAAGGTTGAACCACATGGGAAGTTTCCATATTCACGTCTGCAGAGACCTGTGCGAGTATGTTGGACATGCATCTGCCAGGATCTGGGGCTAGCAGGGGCTAAAGGTAGATCATGGCACCAGGAGCCAGTTGGGGATGCTGTCTTTTTGTTTCTTCCTCTCCATCTATTTCAGTCACGAAGGAAATACATAAAAATAAAAGAGGACCTATGAACTGGGCTTAGGTTAAGCTGTCTGTTTTAGGAAAGTTAGTGACAATGAAAAAAGATCTTGCCTTACCAAACACGTGTGAACGTCCCTTCAAAGTATCAAATAACTCTCTCAAATGCTTTGACAAGCTGTGTTATTTCTATACATGGAAAGACAATTTAGAATATTTATAAAGAAATTGCTTTCTGCTGTGTCATGTGTTTTAGTTGCATTAAATTTGACTATTTTCTGAACAACATACTACTTAAATTTGTCTCACTGTAAAAAGCTCTCCTCAAAACTCCACCTGCTTGCCTTTTTATGTATGTATTTCTGAATGCTACCTGAACTACTAATTTCTACAAAGAAACTTTCTAACCCTCAACCCTTTCCCTCCATCCTGTCCTTAGCCTCTACTCCTCCTATTTTCTTTTCCTTAAGTGTCATAGTATTTCTCTGGCAACAAGCAAATGTTACCATGTATGAAAACATGCATAATCACAAAAGTAACCTGAATCTTGTTACATAAGATATTCCCTCTCTAATCAGCTCATGTTATGCTAGACTATTGGATTACTCTGTGTGCTATCATTTTCTACCTACACCTCTGCTTGAACCCATTCTTTATTTTTAAATTAATATTTTCTATGAGATAAGAAAAAGGAGAAAGAGTAGAGAGACAAAGAGAAACAGAGAGTGATAGATTCCTTACAGGGTCCTCACACCGTGCTCCCACCTCAAGCCTCAGTCAGTGAAGATGACAAGCACATGTGGAGACAAGAGAGACCTCAGGACATGAAGTTTGGGACCTTCTTATGTGGACTCTGCATTGTGAAGTGTTATGTTACCATTATGCCACTACAGCAGTTCTGAGTTCATAGTCACTTATTATATCCTTCATTTGCCACAAAGATTTACTATATGGTTAGTGAATAGTTCTAATGTTTCCTTGCTAAGAACCAAATATCTACCATTTCTGTTCAATGCTCACACTACCCTGGGACCATCATTTCTGTCACCTGTTTTTCATAATCTTTTATTATCTTAGGATAGTTGTTTCTCCAGGGTTCTTTGAACTTCTCCCAACAATCAGTGCTAATGAATTGCTACAGTCTGTTTGGGCACTTATGCAGAATTATATCTCTTTCTTTACCACATTTATCCATGTGGTTTTATCCAGAAATAGTTTTCTAAACAATGAGTATGTGTTAGTTGTTTTAGCCCCTGAGGATATGATGTGAAATACAGCTTTGTTTCTTGCAGGTGTATTTCCCACTTGGACTGTAAAACTTATAAAGGGTTTGCTTCCATATGCCTCAGGACAGTTAGCAATAAGATTTCCCTTATTGCTTGTGCTCAATGCTTTATCTTAGTTTGTTTCTTAATTTTTGCATTGTTAACTTAAATAAACAGGAAGCCATTGGCCTAAGGCTGTCTCCATGCTTTGAGTTCCTTTGTAAGGATCTGCTGGAGTGTAACAGATTGTAATAGACAATCAGATCCCTGTCAGTCACCAGCAGATGAACTTTAACCAATTACAGACTACCACTCCATAAAACCATAACAAAGTACAGCAAACTTCTGGCTATAACCACCAATGCTCTTGCTTACTTTACTTCTGTTTCCTGTAAATACTATGGCTTACATAGCAGAGTGGAGTTCTCTCAGTTACTTCTGGGTGTAATGCTGCCTGATCCACAAATTCTTCACTGCTCTGATAAACACTGTTAATTTGTCTAAATTTTTCTTTTGAGGATACTAATATGTTCTAGCTCTCAAAATCATTGCAGAATGTTCTATATCCCTAGAGAAGCACCACAGATGTTAAACTATACACATGTTTATATAAACTTCCAGAATTTTTGGATCCTTAGGAAAAGATTAAAAAAGTTCAGTGACAACTGACCCCTGATTGACTAGCTGAGAGTAATGAGTTAAAGTGATAGAATTTTAGGTTTTTCAAATAGCTGGAAATTTTTTCTTCTTAATTTTTATTTTATACTGTTTCAATTTTACTAAAGTTCTATTTTATAACTATTCATACAAAATTAAGCATTAATGAAAAAGTTTGTTTTTCTGTAAAGAGAAATCATCTGGCTCAAGTTTTAATTATTCCAAGTTAGAGAGAGTTAATTAGAAGACATGGAGCTTGTTTTTCAGAGATTCTATATACTAATGACAGTTTTGGAGAATTTGTAGAATTATGAGAGAAAGAAATCTTGTGGAAAGATGCAATTTCTAAGATATTTTCTGGTAGGAAAAAACAAAGCAAAGCAAAACAAAACGAACAAACAAAGCTAAAAGAGCAGAAATCTCGGCTGTATTTTCTCCAGAGAAAAATTACATATTGTTCCTTGTTATCAATGAAGTCAAAACTCATTATTAATTAAGTTCTATGCCTCCATAAAATAAAACTTAGCTTCATTGTTATCTATTTCAAAAGACCCTCAAAGATTACATTAGCAGTCATTTTAAAGTAATAGTGAATATTTGGGCTAGTCCATGACTTGGTAGTCAAGATGTCTTAATACCATATGGCTAACTTGAAGTCCCATGTTTGGCTGCTTGAAAAATACACTTCATGTGCTCACTTTGTCAGTACATAGAATAAAATTAAAAAATACACTGGGAGTGTGTATGCCTGTCTAAAATCCTGAACTGAGGGAAAAATGGAGAAGGATTGTGATTGGAACCATGATCCATGAGGAGAGGAAGGGTGCTTTTTTTGCTTTTTCTATTTCAATCTCTGTCTCTCTCCAACCAATGTATGAAAAAGGTAAATCAAAAAAAGGAATAGTGAATATTTTAAATAGAAAGATGTGATGTGATCTTTAATGCCCACATTTTATGTAATGACTATTATATAACATTTCTTCTAGCTGTTCACTCATTTATGACTTTTTCATTGAATAACTTCTGTAAGGTAAAATGTAATGTTAATTAGAGACTAATTAACCTCTTCACATTTTTCCATTTAATATGATATAACTGGAAATCAAGATGTTCTTTCAGGATGAGTAAATCCACAAACTGATATGGCACAAACCCTGATGATTCAATGACATTTTTACTGTGGATATTAACATTGCACTTTAGTACTACTCACTCTCTTTTTCTGGTCCTTGTCCCTCTCTCTACTTCTAATTATAGTTAGCATTTGCTTTCATAATACGTGGCATATGCCTCATGAAAAAAATGAAGAGTGTGTTTACTTCAACATAAAGAAGTAGAAGATTAAAAAGAATATCAGCTAATACTGTACCCTACAAACATATGCAATGATTATCTGTAAATCAAGAATCAGAATTTCAAAATTCTAAAATGAATGTCAGCAGTACTAGCAAATCTGGAGGAAAAGGGAGTGGATGGGAACTTTCTCTATGGATCACGTAGCACATTGTAACGGATCGCTGATGTAGATGCTGGGGAATCACTTATTTTCCTTTAGAAAGATATTTTGTTTTGCCTCATTTTGCTTACATTCTCAACAACCCTCTAAAGAATTCCATAAACAAACAAACGAAAAAACAAGAAAAACAATACATTAAAAATTTGGCATTTGTAAAAAGTTTGCCTAAACTTACATTTTTTTTGCTTTATAATTTTCTTTGGTAATTTTTAGAAACAATTTACCATCACCTTTGTTTTCTTTCTCTCATTCTTAACTGTGTCAGCAGTGGAAGTAGGTTTGGGGAGATCTATATGTGTGTGTGTGTGTGTGTGTGTGTGTATATATATATACACACATACATAGCATATGTGTGTGTTTATGTGTGTGTATGTGTGTGTATATATATATGTGTGTGTGTGTGTATATATATACATAGCATATGTTTGTGTTTATGTGTGTGTGTATATATATATACCATATGTATGGTTTTTTTTGTGTATATATATATGTATACATACCATATGTGTGTGTATATATGTGTGTGTGTGTAAACTATGAGAAAAGATGAATGAATTAGATAATTATTTTTATTTTCAAGTTTATATTATGTTACTTTGTATTTATTTTATGTGGTATGCTTTATCTTTTGTTCTTTACATTGTTTTTACCATAGGGTGTGTATGTTCGTCAGTGGGAAATAGAGACAGTGAGAAGGAGAGTGAGAAATGTCTACACTGCATTTCTTTCTCCTCTATTCTCCTGGACTTCTATGCATCATTCATCTTTGCCTGAAGTTATTTTCAAACTTCCAGGTCTGGACTCCAACTGCTGTTGGCCATATGGGAATCAAGTACCTTAACCATTATGCCACTTACTGGCCCCAGTAATGCCTTATCTGTTAATATAATTTTAGGGGATGATATTTAGATAAAGTTGTGAATATATACTTAAAAAACAGATATTATTTGTTCTGTATACTCTTGATCAACTTTCTGTTACTTCAAAAGACACGTTGGATAGTTTAAGGACCTTTGTTGTCAGTAATCTCTCTTAACAAGAAAATAGCTGAACAAAAAAAACTGAAGAAGGAAAGAAAAAAATTTCTTTATTTTTTAAAATTTATTTATTTATTTACTTTTGAGAGTGTTTTTTTTTTTTGCTATAGGGCATGAGTGCTCTCCAGAAAGTCAGAGAGACAGAAAGCAAGAAATCACCCCCACCTCGGGGGACAGTCATGCCACAATCCCTTTTCCTCCATTCTCCTCTCAAGATCTTGGGCATGCAAGCACATGTGCCCTGCATGAGTTTTTAAGCCACCAGGTCCGGGACTCAAACCACAGTCGACTACATGGGACTCCAGCAACATAGCCATTACACCAACTGCTTGTCCCAAGAAAAACCTTCTTAAATCTGTCAGAGAAGTGGAATCCCAAGGCAAAACTACTATCACCAAAATTACAAAGGCAGTCAGCTAAATACAGAGAATCACAAGTTAGGACTGAATCCCACAAGCAGAACTCTTTATGACAACTCATGCCCAAGTAAGGAAATCTGAACTGTACTTCGTGAATAGCTACAGGCTCAAGATGAGCAAATCTGACATTTAAGAAATACTGAGAATCTGGTCATTGGTGGCCCTGTGGATATTTTGCTTTTGTTTGTTTTGTTTTGTTTTTGTTAGTTTGTTTTTAAGTTTTTCTTCAGGAGGTCTTACCAGTTCCTCACAGCAAATATATAAGGAAATAAAACAAAACAAGCTTCTGCTAAGGAAAGGGAAGGAAATCATTTTGAAATATACCAGAGCATTCTGTTCCTTTTGGCAAAACTGGTCATAAGGAAGAGTTTTTACCAGAACCTTATCTACTGGATTTTTACTAGAGACTAACCTAAACAAGGATGGGAAATAACCAAACTCAAGCTGACTTTAGCCTTCCGCATGGGAAGAGATAGAGTCATAACTCTATTTGCTCTAGGCATTGTGTTTTACCTAAGACACACAAAGTTCATAGTTTAGGATCATAGGATGACCAAAATACAGAGGCTTCATCTTATATACTCTTACCTTCTTCCATTCCTGACCTTACCACCACCCACAGGCCTATTTATTGGAGTTTCATCTGCTCAGTACATCATGTTCAGATTTTAATAAAAAAATTACAAGGCATACTAAGAAACATAAAAGTCAGTTTGAAAAGACTGAACAAGCTTCAGAATCAAAGTCGGATATGGTAGGGATATTGAAATTCTCAGGCCAGTAATTGAGCACTCATGAGGGCTTTCATGAGAAAAGCTGACAACATACAAAAACAAACAAACAAACAAAACACAGGTAATAAAAGTAGAGAGATAGAAATTCTAAGAACAGAAAAAAGAAATGCTAGTGATAAAGACGATGCACCAGAAATTAAGAATGCCTTTAATGATATAATTTATAAAATGGATGTAGCCAAAGGAAGAATCTCTAAGTTAAGGACATGACAGTAGAAAGTTCCTAAACTGAAAAGCAAAGAGAAAAAAAGATAAAGAAAAAAATTTTTAAAAATAGGACATGATATCCAAGAACCGTGGGACAACTACTGATAGTGTAACAAAAAGTAAGTAAGAAAAATAGGAAACAATATTTAAACAATAATGATAGATAATTTTCCCAAATTAATGTCAAACTATGGTTCCAAGAAGCTAAGAAGCTATCAAGTAGAATGCCAAAAAACTATCCCTAAGCATAGCTTATTAAAACTTCAGAATATAAAATACAAAGCATTGAAAGAAGCCTAAGGTAAAGAAGTTACCTGTAGAGAAGCAAAAGAATTGTATTCAATCTCTCCTCATAAACCACACAAGAAAAGAATGTTGTCATGTTGTGAAATATTTAAAGCACTGAGGGAAAAAAAAATCACCTTTTGTATCCTATGAAAGTATCTTTCAAAAAGGAGAGAGATATAAAAGACATTCTCATATAAACAAAAACTGAGAGAATTTGTGGCAAAATAACATGTCATGGAAGAAATGCTAAAGAAAATTCTTCAGGTCCTTTGCCTATTTTAAAATAAAGTTATTCATATTTTTGCTAGTGAGTCACATGGATTCTCTATATATTTTCAATATAAACCTCATCTCAAATATGTAATTTGTAAATATTTTATCCCACTCCATAGGCTATCTTTTCATTCTGTTGATGCTTTGCAAAGTCTTTTTCAGTTTTATGGAATTCTACTTGTCTATTTTTGCCTTTGGAGATCACATTCAAATCATGGTTGTTAAAACCAATTTCAAGTATTTTTTCTTGTATTAGTTTTATAATTTCAGGTCTTAAGTATTTAATCTGTGTAAATTTTGTATATTTTGTGAGAAAAAGGCTCCAATTTCAAAGGTGTTGAGTTTTGTCAACACCATTTTTAGAAAGATGACCTGTTTCCCATTTGTGTGTTCTGGTCACAGAGCACATATGATGATTTTCAATCTGATAACTGAGACTACTGAGGAACTACATTGCAGTTAAAGCACGCACTTTGGATATGCTAAACAAATTGCTAATTCAGGTCTAAGACAGAATGGAGAAGGAAGGCATGAAATTTCATCAGGCTACTCAAAATAGTATACAATTTAAAAGTTCTGAATCACTATATTTCTGTAATTTCCCATTTAATATTTTCAATCTGAAGCTGACCATTTGAAACTAAAACCATAGAAAGCAAAACCACGCATAAGGGTTCACTACTGCATACAAAAGAGAATTGAGCTAAAGGGAGATTAAGAGTTTTGCCAGAAAATCAGCCAAAATAGGAAATGTACTCTACTAAAGGCAGTGTGGCTCCAGAGACTGAAGAAAAACAGTGATTTTACAAATAGAGATGTGACTTGTATGAAAGGTAAGACAGAATGAAATACATTATATTATGAAATGAATTAATATTTTAGTTAAAATCTTTGACAACTTGTAGAATAACTATAAGGAGAAGCATACATGCTCCTGAACCATAACAGGTCCTAGTTGAAACTAGTTTTTGTTACTGCTCAGATCAAAGTCACTGGGTATGTTTAACAATAATTACTGTCATGACATGGATGGTCTTTTCAGGATTTAGTCATATTTAGTCATATACACACAAACACTTGCACATACATGTATGCATGCATACATACATATGTAAGATGGCATTCCATGATTTGGTTTGGTATGTCCTGATATGTACATATCCATAAGCACATTACATTTTTCACATTTACATATTTTTGGAGAATATTTTTATATATAAAAATTTAATAATAATCTAAAAATTTACATTGTGTTTCTTTCCAAAAAAGAAAAATACAGATAAATCAGTACCACAAGATATAGTAAAAAAGGTGATTTTTATTAGAATTTTTGTATTTCAAAGATCATAAGCAGGGAAAAATTCCCAATAATGAAAAATTCTTTCTACATTCAAAAATTTTGTGTACTTCCTACTTTGAAACTTCCTCGGGACAGATGAATACCTGCTAGGATTTAATAGTTCATTCTGCCACACTTTTCCTTTTAGTTGCAAATTTCTGCTGTTCACTTCAAGCATAGTTTTGAAACTTGGTGTTTTTACTTTTAAATGAAAATTCTTCCTACTCTTTTTGATATGGTGATGTTTTAGGATATCATACCTCTTATTCAAACTATAGTGAATATTTCCTCCCTACTTTCCTTTTGCTATTTTTTTATTCCCCCAAAGCCTTTTCCTTGAAATGTAATACATTGCTTTGTACTCCTTCATAAAGCTATGGAATTTAAAATCTTTTGTACCTATGATCTCATTTCTTTGATTTTTTCCCCCACTTTCAAGTAATTCCAGTATGGTTGTGAAACATGCATTTAGAATAATGTCTTCTTGTTGAATTCTCTGGCTTAGACGTTGTAATTGACCTCTCTGCAACCAAGAAATTTTTTTGTTCTATTTTTAGCTAAGTTTGTCACCCACCAGCTGTCTAGGTAGTTAAAATTTCCCTGGAGAATACTGATTAGCAGTGTTAGTATTTTATATCAAGTAAAAAATCTCATAGCATGGAAACATGTGTGTGCACTGTGACTCTACCTTCTAACATGGATTAACATGTGCTCTCTTCACTTATCAAATTGAATTATGATGAATATTTCTGAATAATAGTATATAAGCAGCATAATGATTTTATGGATTATATCAATATTTTTACATGATTTGTGGGAAATTTTTCCTTTTAAATATAGAAAATATACATGAAAAATTACTGAGAGCAGAGAAAAATAAAATGAATATGTAATATAAAGACTACATTTAAAATGAAATGCAAAGAAAAAATGAAGTAATTGTAGTTTTGAAATAAGGCACTTGTAAAGAAAAATAATTTTAATTCTTAAAAATAATCAAATGCTTTTGTTTCATTATATGACTAAATGTTCACATAAGCAAATATTATAAAGAAAAGTCTTGGGACCAGCAGATGATGTAATGGTTATATCACTGGACTCCCATGTAGTTGACTGTGGTTTGAGTCCTGGATCCAGCGGCTTAAAACTCATGCCAGGTGCATGTGTATGCATGCCCAAAATCCCAAAAGGAGAATGGAAGAGAAGGGATTGTGGCATGTCTGTCTGTCTCCTCTGGCAGGGGGAGGGTGTGATTTCTCACTTTCTGTCTCTATCTGTCTCTCTGGCAAGCACAAGTGCCCTATAACAAAAGTGTCTCTTGAAAAAAAGAAAAGTCTTGAAAATGTGATATTGTAATCACTTTATTGGTGCTAAATTTCATAAAATAAAATAATTGCAAAGGTTAAAAAAATAAATAAAAAGGAAGCTGCTAGGTCCAGGACTTGAAACACAGTTGACCATGTGGGAGTCCAGCACCCGCAACTACCACACCACCTGCCAGCCCCTGTATATGCTACTCTTAATTTATCTATTTAATTATTGGTGAATATTTAAGCTTTTCCAAGTTGGGGCTATTGGGGCTGTTGTGCATTTTGTTGCTGTTGTTGATCAATATAAATATTGAATGTATTTCTGTCAAGAAATAACTAGAAGTAGCCTTGTATGTGTTTGGCTTCAATATACAGCTCCCACCAGCAATTCCTGGGAGCTTCAGCAGTGCCAAATCCTTGCCACACCCGGTACTATTTTAGTCTTAATTTTCATTTTCTTTTTGGACATTCTTGTGGATACATGTTGGAGAGGTTTTTTGTTTTGTTTTGTTTTGTTTTGTTTTGTTTTGTTTTGCTATAGAGCGCTTGTGCTCGCCAGACAGAGAGAGACAGAGAGACAGAAAGCGAGAAAACACCCCCCGGGGTGGGGGGTGGCCACGCCGCAATCCCTTCTCCTCCTTTCTCTTCTCAGGATCTTTGGCACACATGCCCACGCACCCAGCATGAGTTTAAGCCACCGGGTCTAGGACTCGAACCACAGCCGACTATGTGGGAGTCCACGACATAGCCATTACGCCAACTGCTGGTCCAGTGGATACATGTTGGTACCTCGTTGAGATTTGAATGTGCGTTTCTCCAGTTATTAATGAGATTGAATTCTTTTATCAAAAACATAATCTGCATAGATTTTAACTGCTCTTCAACCACTAAAATTAATTACCCAAACATTTGTTAGCAGTTTGGTTTTGAAGCGGGATGGAACTAAGGCCCAGGTACATATTATTTTAATGAACAATAATATGTGACATGAATCATAACCTTGTCAACAAAATAATGGTGAATTACAGCCCATTTGTGGAGGGAAGGCTGTAGACAAGCACATGGAGTAATTCGTAAAAGATTCCATTGAAGTTTAAGTTTGAAAACAAAGAAAAACTGAAGGAAGCACATGGCTTTCAGGATATGAACGTGCAATAAACACTGAATCCTGGTTCTTAAGATCTGAGTAAGTGGAACATATTATTGTTTTTTTTTTTTTTTCCCCTGCTTCTAGAAGAAATTTATCCCAAACTTAGTAGCTTAAAGCAATAGAATTTCATTTCCTTACAGTTCCGCAGGCCAGTAGTCTGATACAAGTTTCACCTGACTAAAATCAAGATGTGACAGAACTATGCCTTGCTCAAGGCTTTAAGGAAAATTCATCTACTTCTTTTTTGATGGTTGGCAGAATTCAGTTTCTTGTGGTTGTAGATATGAGATCAGCGTTTTCTTGCTAGTTCTCAGGTGAGTACTGTTTCCAGCTTCTACTGGCAGCTTGCATTCATTGACTCTTGGCTCCATTCCTCCACCTTTGAAGCCAGTAATGATAAATTGAGATCATCTCATGCTTCAAATGTCTTTGCTTCTCCTGCTTCCTCCGTTCTTTCTCTTTCTTCTATTCCTCTTCCTCTCCTTGTGTCGCCTCTCTTACTTAGCCAGAAATATTCACTGCTTTTAGAGCCTCATGCAATTAGACTGTATCAACAAATCTGTCTCAAGGGCCATCTCCTTACTCACATTTGCAAAGTCCCTTTTAGGTGCACGGTAAGATATCCATGGGTTCCAAGGATTAGAGCACGGACATCTTTGGGAGGGACATTATTCCATAGACCACAGCTTTTAGCATTGATTACTTTATCCAACATCTTTGTTTATAAATTTTGACAAAACAAAAGACCATGGACTGTTTAAGTTTAAACAGAAAAGTACTTTGTGTCATAGTCCAAAACAGAGGTGTCAGCAAGTTTGGGTTCTTCTGAGGCCTCTGTCTTTGACATGCTGATGAGAGTCATTTTTCTGTGACTTCACAGGGTGTTTTGTCTGTATGCACACATCCCTGGTGTTTTGGTATATCAAAATTGTTCTATTGTTATTTCTTAGGAAACTACCAGGTAAATTGAATTAGGACCAATATGAATAGCCTCATTTTATTGAGTCATTAGGAAAGTCATGATCTATATCTGCATAGAAAAACAGAAAAATACATCATGACTTTCCCAGTGACCTACTAACTTAGTCACCTCTTTACAGACCCTATCTCCGAATATGATATAGACATATTCTGAGCTGCTGAGGGTTAGGTCTTCATTTTATACATTTTGGAGGTGACACAATACAACCTATAAGAGTCAATCAATAATTCAGAATGATGAGATTCTAAAGCAGAAGCAAATAGGCGAAGTCACTTCCCTTGATAGAAAATTGAGGAAATTAAAATCAGACAAATCAGTAGTTCATGGTTACCTAGGCAATGGGCTTCATATTGAGAACTTCAGTACATCATACCACATCTATAGTTCAGACTTCCTATTCCTTTTACTTTAATAGTGTGTTTCCCCTCTACACAGTCGTATAATGTAGGTGTATATACTACCTAATTTCAAGAGTAGGACTTGATTAGGAAAAATGAGAAAATATAAGTAATGTATGCCTACGTACTTTGATTTTTCTTTTTTTTTTTTTTTTGAGAAGTTTTTTTTGCTACGGGGCACGTGTGCTCACCAGACAGAGAGAGGCAGAGAGATAGAAAGCGAGAAATCAACCCCCAGGGGGAATGGCCACACTGCAATCCCTTCTCCACTCTCTTCTCAGGATCTTGGACATGCACACACACGCACCACTTGACTCGTGGTCAACTACATGGGAGTCCAGTGACATAGCCATCACGCTAACGGCTGGTTCCCTGATTTCTCAATTTTTAACACTAGTCTTTTCAGTTGTGCATATATTTGAAAGGCTTATGCTTCTGACTGATATGCCCTTCTGAGTTTATCAGAAAGACTTAAGTTTCAAGATTTAAGGAAATACTGCCTCTTCACATTAAATATATACCAAATTACTATTAACAAACTATAGCATACATATGTACCACCATGCCTTAAACATGTGATAATGAAATGACTCTGACTTTTAGCAATAGATAGCAAATTGAGGCATCATATAAAAAACTGGAAATTCCAATATATGCTGTCTTAATCCAATTTTCTCTTTCCATAACTGAATATGACAGACTGGGTAACTTATAAAGAATGAAGGTTTATTCAGCTAATGCTTTCAAATATCCAAAGCTGAGGAATTGTATTTGGCAGGGGACTTCTTGCTGGTGGGGACAGTGCAGAGTTTCAAGGTGGTGGAGGACAGCACATGATTAGGAACAAGAGTTTCTGAGTGTCTTTGTCCAGACCTCTGCTTGGTCTCACTCTCTTACTCCTTCTCTTTGTAAACACACCAACCTGACGGTCTTTTCTCACACCAATCACCTCCTAAAGGCTTCACCTCTTAGTATTACACTTACATTAAGTTTCTACCTTTATTTTAAAGTTTGCTTAATATATATGCAAAGAGAGAGAGAGAGGAACCCTTGACAGGGTGAAAGGGTCTCATCATGCCACAATTGCCTATAGCCTTCCAGGAAACCAGCATCATGTGTGCACCTGTCATGGTTAGCTCTTGGTCATCTACATGGCTCTAACATGGCTCTAGCATTGCACAGCAGTACACTCCTGCCTAAGCCATCATGGCTGGACCTATTCTTAATACTATCACCACAGCAACAGAATATGAGCACATGACTTTGACTTTTAGCAATAGATAGCAAATTGAGGCATCATATAAAAAACTGGAAATTCCAATATATGCTGTCTTAATCCAATTTTCTCTTTCCGTAACTGAGTATGACAGACTGGGTAACTTATAAAGAATGAAGGTTTATTCAGCTAATGCTTTGTATTTGTACAGTACCATACACTGTGAATTGAGGTTATTCAGGCTTCATACAGGAGGCACACATGGAAAACAAAACAGTTAATTGAGTGGGTGGGGAAAATTGTGAAAACAGTCTGTAGGGGATAAAACAAGTTTGTATGTGAAAGGATAGAGACGGATGGGGAGTGAAGACAGTAGTGTGAGTTCAGTGAGTTCTGAATATGAGACAAAAGAACCAGAGTATTGGCAGTTCTAGAAACTGAATTTAAACAGTTCATTCTGCCCATAATCTAGAGTCTCAGGGGTGGGTTTAAATCATAGACCGAAAGGGAACAATTAGAATATGGGTGTAGGAGTAGATAGGAAACTGGAGATATAAGCAAGGTCTTCATGAGGGAATGACTACCTTCCTTGCCAAAATCATTGGGACTTCATCTTGAAAGAAAGTGGGAGTTCTTGATAAGTTATAACTGGGTAAATTAAATGATCATATGCACATTTTATTAGAAGAAGTACAACTGAGGGACGAAGCATGAAAAGAAATAGCATTTGAGATTATGAAACAAGGAAAAAAATCTGTGGCAATCATCCAAGATAACAGAAATTGAGCCTACTATACAAGGAATGTCATACAGTTAGTAGAAAATGGAATTAAAGTATGTTTATTTTAATGCAAAATAATTGTGAAATCCATCCTAGTATTTAAATAATACAAATTTTCCATGACTTTTAAGAAGATCCCTCCCTAATCTAGTTATTTTGTTCAATCTTTAAATGATATACCTTCTTTAAGCTCAAGTTTTTAACTAGTTGGGTTTTTTAGCCATATTTTACTGAGAAAACCCAAAATCAAAGTTTAAATAACTATCTAATAAACATTAAATGGTAAAAGAATGATTGAGCACCAGTAATCTGACTCTCAAGGTCAAGCTCTTAAATATTATACAACCTGATGGGACCAGCAAATAGCGTAATGACCATGTCACTGGACTCCCATGTAGTCTACTGCAGTTTAAGTCCGGGACCTGGTAGCTTAAACTCACGCTGGGCGCATGTACATGCATGCCCAAGATTCTGACAAGAGGAGAATGAAGGAGAAGGTATTGTGGTGTGGCCATCCCCATGGGTGGTGATTTCTCACTTTCTGTCTCTCTTTCTGGTGAGCATACGTGCCTAATAGCAAAAACCTCTGTTAAAAAAAAAAAAAAAAGAATTATACAATCTACATATTTAAGGAAGGTAAGACAATGAAATAAAAAAAAAGTACAAAGAATTCAAGACATAGAATAATGTTTAAAAAACAGGGACATTATGTTATATAAGTTGATATCAAAATTAAGAAATTAATACCAAAAATAATGGAATTAATTTAGTGTCCTTACTCGAATTCTACAAATTGGCTTTCCAAAAATGTTTTATAAAAAAACAAACAAAAAATCCTGATTCTGAATCCTTCATTGCACTTAGTTGTGTGTGTCTTTAATATTTTGTACTATTTTCTTAGTCTATTGTTTATGGTCTTGATATTTTTAGTGTTCAGGCCATCTATTTCATAAGAAGATTTTGAATTCTGCTTTTTATTCCTGTAATTTTTTACAGTGTACTGTACATTTTGGGGAAGAAGATGATGCTTTGTCCTTCTTAGTATATAAAAACCAGTGAAATACACTATCTTTTGCTTTATTACTAGGTAACATTGTAATGTTACCTTTGATCATTTTAATTAAGGCTCCATTTATTTTGATTAAGGCTGTATCTGCCAGATTACTTCACTGTAAATTTCTGCTTTTTTGTATTTAATGTATATACTGTGGAAAGATAATTTGCTTATGTAAATATTCTGCTTCTCATTAAACTTTCACCTACTAGCTTAAAGAGAAAAAAAATAAAAGTCACACGTGGAATAGATAATATTACCAGACTGGATTTGGAAGTGAAGAATAAGAAGGGCATATAATTTTCGAGCTGAGGAAACCCAACTTTACAGAATCCTCCGGTCTCATTGGTAATCTTCATATTCCTTAACTGCAAGTGTTTTTATACTTACTTTTAATTTGAGGTTTTCTTTCTCCTTTCTATACCTGGTTTCTAATTCCTCATGGATATGGCCAAGTTTTATTAGTTTGAATATATTAAACTCAAACCCCAACCTTTGTCATGGTACTTTCCATATACTAAAGGCACAATAAGTCTTTAAATGAAAAATTAGCCTAAAGTATTTGATGATAAATTATTTCTCACTTACTAAAATATTTACTTAGCAAAAAATAAAATGTAATAATTTTTATAATTAAATTTTGAGAAGAACAAGAATGTAGTAGTGTGTTAGGGGAATTAGATTCCAGTATAAAACAAGACAAAGGGTTGTTTTTTTTCTCAGTTTTGCATCCACTGGACATTAAACACATATACATGTAATATGGACTGGCTTTTTCCACTCAGTGTGAACAACACTGTAAAATGAATAAAAAGCTCCTGTCAATCAAAGTTTCCTTTATATAGTAAGATGAAAAAAATTTCCTAAATAAATAATTATATATTTTCTTTAAAGAAAAAAAAAAGCATGTAAAATAAAGATGATTGTTCAATATAAACCTACCATGATAAGTGAGAAGACACAAATTATACTCTGATAAAGTGATAATGTGGAGCAGCCGACCAGGAACGGCCTGGCCAGCCGACTCCCCACTCCGGGGGGCTCCCGCGCCCGCCGCCCCCCCCACTGGGGGGGAGCCCGCGGCCGGGTGCTCACGCCCCCCAGCGCAGCCAAGCGCCTCTCCCTGCCTCTCTGGCCCGGGATGGCCCAGAGGCCGAAAACAAGGTTGATGAACTTGCAACTTAAGATGATAGTTACCAGCCTTGCATTACCTCAGGGGAAAACAAGAACTACTCTGCCATTCTTAAGGAAGCCAGATACCCAAGGACAACTCACACTGCAGATCCCCACAACACCATTCCTGGTAACTACAAGATGACTGCTGTGCCGCATCAGCTGATAATCATCCCTGCGTACCAGAACTGCTTTCCTGAAACTGCACTCCCTGGAGACTCACCTACACTTGGCCCGGGATGGCCTGGAGGCGGAAAACAAGGTTGAAGAACTTGCAACTTAAGATGATAGCTACCAGCCCTGCATTACCTCAGGGGAAAACAAGAACTACTCTGCCATTCTTAAGGAAGCCAGATACCCAAGGACAACTCACACTGCAGACCCCCACAACACCATTCCTGGTAACTACAAGATGACTGCTGTGCCGCATCAGCTGATAATTATCCCTGTGTACCAGAACTGCTTTCCTGAAACTGCATTCCTTGGAGACTCACCTACACTTGTGGATCTGCCGGAGACCCTTCCTTATCCAACCCTGAGTGGAGTTTATGCTCCCTATTACCAAAAACTTTATGAGCTGATGGTTGTAACTCGTGGCCTCTCTCCCTTTACTTGTATGTATCACTTTTTCAGTAACTCTTCTGGAAGACAACTGTATATAGCAGGGATATTGGAATGGGAGAGTGAGACAGGGCAGAGGGACAAACATAGGAAAAATAAAATAAAAAAA
>NW_006202376.1:382323-406233 GCF_000334495.1 Tupaia belangeri chinensis | reverse complement strand
ATTTGCTGAAAACATATATGTTGACATACTTGATTGAGCCAATGCACAGTATATCTTGGATGGAAAAGTCATTTGTGTGTTGCAATGGGAAAAAAATTATAATCAAAAATAAACTATAAAAAAAAAAAACAGAAGAGAGAAGAGGATAGAGAAAGATAGCAAGTGAACAATAGAGAGGATGTTAGTGAGAAACAGATATGGTTTATTATCTGTTGAAGATGACGTGTATAGTATTCTCAACTGGACTGGTCTGGGAAGTATTTCATGATGGGTGAAGTCTTTTAACAAGCAAAATGAGAAATAGTGATTGACTGTTTTAAAAAATTATAATAATAATAATTATTGGGAAATGCATGGAAAAGACTTTGAATGATAAAGCGGGGAGATCAATGCCTCTGTATTGACTGACATGCATGGCATTCCCTTTTGAAAAAGCAATGGAAGTCAATGTAAAGTTATATGTAATCCAATGTAATATAAAGAAGATTATGATGATAATAAATAAAAAATAAAAAATTTAAAAAAAAATTACCTTGTTAGAGAAATCAGAAAAGTTTAGCAAATATTTACATACCAGGTACTATAAAAGTTAAGTTAAATCTATATTCATTTTGTAAGTTATCATTAAAAACTTTAATCACTAAAAAAAAAAAAAAAGTGATAATGTGCATAGTGGTATCTTTGACTGGACTAATATACAGTGTACTCACGCTGGGAAAATTCATTTACTAGGCTGTAAAGAAACACACTGATTGAATGTAAAAAAGAAAGAAAAGAAAGAAAAAAAAACAGTTTAATTTTATAAAAGTAGACCTTAAGAAAAATCATTTTGTTGTAAAAAGAGCCATTAAATAATAAATGTTCCAAAATGTAAACTGAATTTGACATTTGTCAAAATGTAAATAGATGCTCCTAAACACCTCTTCTGTGTGAGAACGTCATTCAGACATTTAAGAGTACATTTCGCATACAATTTATTCTGAAAAACTCATCAAGACATACCTCTACTTGAAAACAGATGTTCAACTACTATCTTGTTCCTATGTGGACGTAATGGGCAATTTATAACACCTGTTCTTAAGCATTTTTATTTCCAGATGGTCTGTTCTAAGCTATATGATGCTGAACTTTGGATCTCAAATTGCACATATCTAAATTTTAACTAAAATCACAACTCTTTTTTGAGGAAACAATAATAAATGTTCTCTTTGCACATGCACTCTGTGTCCTACGTCCCTGTAAAAATGAAATAGCCATCTGTGTGAAGGAAAAGGCAAGTAAAATTCCTAAATTTTCAGACCAGCATGTCAGTTACATATCTATGTATTTCTTCTCTAAAACATAAGTCACCATTTCCTCTACAGAAAAAATATCAACATATCAAGCTTGTGAAGAATTTAGCCATTATTTATTTGTAATCTATATTCTCTATATCTCTCTCACACTTTCTTCCTCTCTTCTTTCATGTTGTTGGTGTATTTTCCTAGGGTCTATGTACTGGCCAGAGAGAGGGAGAGGAGAAAGTTGTCCCGTGGGGAATGGTCACTCCACCGTCTCTTCTCCTTTCTCCCATCGAAATGTTTGACATGCATGCACACCCACCCAGTGTTTTCTCAAACTGCAGGATCTAGGACCCAAACCCCAAGGTCACCAGTGTGGGATCTGGATGCCTTAACCACCAGGCCCCAGAGCTGGCCCTTCAGCTGTATTTTCTAATGCTTCCTTGCCATTACAATATTTTTTACATAAGCTAAGATATTTTTAACACCATTTTGCTTTAAGCCTTTGAAAGTCTAGCCCTTTACTAAGTTATATTACTAGAAAGCAATATACATACATTATTTATGTTAGTCTCCATAGAAACATACTGAGTGTTAATGTCACATTTTAAGCTTTTATAGACAAACAAGGAACAAGAATATTAGCCATATTTTGTCATACATTGCCAAATATAGCTCTTATGAATGCCACATTGATCAAATTCTTCCAAAAATCATTTTTTGTTGAAAAGGTATAACTTTCCTAATGTAATTGAGTAATCAGAGAAAACTCTGAAATACATATGTCTCATACTTCACTTCTTAGGATTTTTGAGGATAACTTTAATCATCTTATACTGTACAATTTACAAATCAATCATTTTTTTCTAATTCATTTTCAATACATATTTTAATAAAACATCTTTGCCTTAAAAATGTGAATTTTCTAGTTATTATTATTATATTTGTAACAAGTAAGATAAACTTTGTATCAAGTAGGATAAACTTTGTAGTTAGTTTTGGAAATACAATTATAAATTGGTTTTATCGACATTACGAAGTTGGAGGGGAAGTGACTTAGCAGTCAGTACCAGTTAGCTTCAGGTACTCACTGGAGTACAAGTCATGGTGACTTCAGAAGTTATATAGCTAAGACACTGGAGGTTAAATGTGGTTGGATGCTATAAATAAAGACAATAGAATATAAGCACTAATCTACCAATTATTCCACCTTTCCAGCTGAGAACAGAAGGTACAACAACAAAACAGATTTCGAAAATCTCACTTTGTGAGAACTCAGGATACCAGTAAAAGCTCAGTAAAAGGTGATTTAAGTTTAAAGCATAGGTGAGTTCTCTCAACGTGAATCTAGATTACAGGGTCTGAATTCATAGAATGTTTTGAGAGAGAGAGAAATCAATTATTAAAATAAAAACCAACCACAATATCAAGCCACCTCTGTACATCACAAAAGAAATGTATGGGCTTGAGCTTTTTGTTTTCTAATATACATCTAATACCCTGGGCTCTAATTAATCACATTAATTACTTCATTTCTCTTGGGAGAGTTGCAAAAAAGAAGGGATGGCTGGAATGATCGCTTAAAGGAGAAATAAAAGAAACATTCTACTTAATATCAAATTTGGGTTTACTTAAGTTTATTAATTAATCCCTTAATTACACATACATCTGTGATGATGCTTTTTAAAAATAACTTCAAGACCAATGAGTTTATATAACTTTATTTTCTAGCACATAGTGAAAGGTTAACAAATGTTAATTATTTTTTCTTTGTCATTTTGGTCTGTAAGCAGCCTTCAATCAGAAGATAAATTACCACCTAAGAAGTATATAGTGTGTTTCCAGTTTTCCCATTTTCAAAAATAAAAGGCACAATTGAAATCAATAATAAAGGAAGTTGATGCTAAGGCAAAATAATAAAACTATTATTCGAGTACTTTTTAATCTAGATATTTTAATGCCAAAATCTTTTTCCTGGCCCAGTCCATGACATAGTGGTTAAGGAGGCTGAATCCCACATGGCCAACTCTGCAGTTCAAGTCTCAGACCAAGAAGCTCAAAAAAAAAAAAAAAAAAAAAAATAATCCAGGTGTGTGTATGCATATGTTCCAAAAATCTTGAAATGGAGGAGAGGGCATTACATTAAAAAAAAAAAATGCTTATGAAGGTGATTTTCTCTCTCTCTCTCTCTCTCTCTCTCTCTTTCAGAGAGTGCATACACCTTTTAGCAATTAAAAAAAAATTAAAAACCCCCAAAATACTTTTTCCTACAAAGCCATGGGTTATGGTTTTAACATATCTTGTTACATTTAACGTTAAGCCCATCCAGGGTCATCTTCAGGAGCATGTCCTGATATTGATGTTATGAAATCACTAACACTTTTTATTTAAATAATTATTTATTTAATTTTATTTACTTATTTTTTAATTTGACCAGAAAGAGTTACACAAAGAGAGAGCAAGAGAGAAAGTCAGAAAGCAAGCTGCTTGGTCCGGGGCTTGAACCCTGGTCAGCCATGTGGGAGTGTCCAGCACCTTAACCTGCTGGTCCCCGAAATCTCTAACAGTCTTTAAATGAGGGGACCCACATTTACATTTTCCTCACAAATTATGCAGCCAATTCTGCTCTCAAATATCAAAACATGAATAACTGGTACTTTCCTTACTTTCCCATTATCGGTTTTATTTTTTTAATTAACATCAAATAAATAATAAGCTAATTTAACTTTTTCATACATAGAAATTGAAAATTCTAGAACATTGCTACCTTTCAAATATTCATTAGTATTACACACCTTTGATCTTTTTTTTTTTTTTAACTTCTTTGGTACCCACTCCAAACCAAGCTCTTTTTTGCAAAGTACTAGGTTTCAGAATCTATGTGGACTTTGAAAAATTTACCCTGAGCAATGACAGGACTCATGTTCTAAGTATTTCCTGTTTTCATTATACTTTCTCAAACATCTCAAAGAAAGTAACTATTGTATTGTATATACAGCAGAAAAGGGGAAATTGATTAATACTTTCCATTGTCTTCCTGTGTTATCTGTCTTCTGTCTGAAATTTCTTAGTTAATTGTCAAAATCTTGCTCACACTTCTGGTGGTTATCTAATGAAGAGTCAGCAATTTCTTGGATTAAGAAAGCCAATTCTTTCACTCATTCATTCAATAATTTTCATTGGGTTAGTATACTAAGCCTAGCATTCTTCTAAGCCTTGGGAAGCAGTGGTGAGGAAGCTACAAAATACTATCCCTGTGGGAGATTAAATGCAAACGCTCTTTCCTAACTTTTAGACAGCTCTGGCAAATAACATCAGGACAATAGAAACAAAAATAACTCGTTAGTAGCATAGACCCTTGCTTTCCCAAATACAATGAATGTATTCATTTTCCATGAACAAAAATTTGGGGATTCTATTTTTAAGTTGAAAGCGAATTTTGATGTCACCAAATTCAAGACAATATTTTAAGATAAAATGTTACCTTGAAATCTATTTTATTTTCACATAAATCTGCTCATTTATTTATGTTACAATATGTATTTTAAGTTTCCAAAGTCCAGGAAAAGTACAAAATGTCAGCTGAAATTGCAATTGAAAATAAACTTCTTGAGGACTATACCTATAGGTAAATGTGATATTCAGCTGTAGTTAGTTTCTTCTGATACTTAAAGAACTTTATTTGACTTTCCTCAGATATGTCTGTTGAAAACTCAATTCTCTTTTCCAAGTACTGTGTGAATTGTCTGTTTTTTTCATTTTTTTTCCAATTTTTTTTCTTCCTAGTTCTTTCTTCTGCTGAAAGCTATGGATCTTGTTTTCAGAGCGGTGTACGGTGTACTCCTAGTCTCTTACCAATTCAGTTGTAAAATACAACTCTTATCATTAAATGCAGTACATTTTAAAAGTTTGAGAACAAAAAAGGATTTTTCACTGAACAACTTACAAAAGAATATTAAATATGTTCTTTTTATTCAGTTAGAACTCTGTTCTTGGTCAGGAATTTCTCTATACCAATTATTTTTGCCACCCTGCAAATCGAATCATTCTCTAAATCAACTTTCACCACAAAGTCTTCCTTTTGACAGTGATTGGTAAACCCTTATTTTCATTTTGCGGGTTCCCTCTCCTTTGGTGCTTTGTCCTGCTCAGAATTTCTATCTTGTTGTTGTTGGCTGTGACAGGGCACATGCGCTCACAGGAGAGAGAGGGTAAGTGATTAACCACCCTTAACGGGGATGGCCACACTACAGTCCTTGCTCCTCCATTCTCATCTCAGGATTTGAGGAATGTACATACACATGCCCTGCATGTTTTTCAAACTTCCAGGTCCGAAACTTCAACCTCAAAGTTGGCTAGGTAAAAATCCAGCTGCCTTAACTTCTGTAACACCTCTATTTACTTTTTATTGATATAATTTAGCTGAGTTGTATTTGTTTAATTATGAGCAATCACTTAATCAAACCAGTTTTTAATGGAAGAGATAGTTCATCTCTAGGAGATAATTTAATATAAATGGTTAAAAAATCTTTCAGAAAGTGTTATACGTAATTGCGTAACTTTCTATAGTGCAGTATATGGAAAGATAAAAGAATTGCAGGGTGCGCTGGAGTCTGGAGAGTCATTCTGAGAAAATTAGGATTCAATTCTCAGTTGAAGTGGCATTCAGAATTAAATCATGTGTTATTTCCAGATTGAGAAAAGGAAAGAGTTAAATAGAGGGAGAAGAAGATGAAAAAACAAATCTAAGGAGAATTTGGAGAAGTAGTCGGAATGAAGTTTGCCTGGAGATTGGAGTGTGGAGCACGAGGAGATGATGCTGAGAGAGAGGAGAGAACGGAGAGCAAAGATATTCTTGTAGGGATATTTACCACCATCGACGATGAACGACTTTGACATTTTTCCTAAAAATAAAAATGTTGGAAGGATGTCAAATAAAGGAATTGCATAATCGGTTTTCTATTTCAGATGTTTTACCATGGTTACAATATAGAAAATTGGAGGGAAAAGTGTGAAAACTCAGAAACTAGATAGGAAGTATTGTGGTAATTTAGATGATAGATGATTGAGGTTTGAACTGGGGAAATAGCAAAGGAAGAAACAGAAAGAGGTATGTGAGTTCACTGGGAGCCAGTGTTAACAAACATTCACTGACAATTAGGGAAATTAGTTGAAATGCATTCTTGATATTAAAAACAAAGACTTTGTTGAAACTGACTATTAGTCATTTAAGAGTTTTTTACTACCTGGCCTATGATTTTATTTACATTCTGGAAATGACAGAAAATGAAAAACTTTTATAGTTTTAGATTTTATGACTTGAGACAAAATAACCAATAAAAATAATACGTTAAACATTATTTTTCATCAAATAAAACAAGTAATAGGACAAGGAACAGGTAGATTAGTTGGAAACCTAAGATTGTTTCCTTTATCTTCTTAAAGAATCCCATACAGTCTCAAGATTGGGAAGATCAGTTCCATTCCATATGGAGTTTTCTTTTTTTTTTTTTTTTTTTTAAGAGGATTTTTCCTATAGGGAGTGTATGCTTACCAGAGACAGACACAGAAAGGAAGAAATCACCCTCTGGGAGGGTAGCCACCCCACAATCTCTTCTCTATTCTCCTCTCAGGATCTTCGGCATGCTTGCACTCATAAACCAGGCATGAGATTTTAGCCAGTGGATCCAGGACATGAACTGTGGTAGACCACATAGGAGTCCAGTGACATAATCATTATGCCATCTCAGAGGGTCCTTTTTAAAGCTTCCCTATGTGCTTTTAAAGCATATAGCCTGAAGCTTCTTAACTCTCAAAGTGTATGCAAATGAGCACAATCTTCTTAAAATGTAGAATCCAATTTGGTAAATTTAGAAAGAATTTTTAATAAGTTTTAGTAAGAAATTCTTCATTTTAAATAAATTTCCTGTTGTTGCTGATAGTCCTGCTTTTTGACTACTTTGAGTAAGAAATATCTAGCTTGCACTTAAAACAGTTCTTAGTTTTTTTTTGTTTTATTTTGTTGAGAGATTTTCACTGTAGGGCGCGTGCACTCGCCAGACAGACAGAGAGAGACATAGAGACAGAAAGCGAGAAATCACCCCCCAGGGGGGATGGTCACGCCGCAATCCCTTCTCCTCCATTCTCCTCTCGGGATCTTGGGCACGCACGCACACGTGCCCGGTGTGAGTTTTAAGCCACCGGGTCCGGGACACGAACCGCAGTCGACTACGTGGGAATCCAGCGACATAGCCATTACGCTAACTGCTGGTTCCCTGTTCTTAGTCAAACCAAGTTACTGCTAAGTCTAACATTACCGCAAAATGAGGCCCTACTGTTTCCACAACATAGATTAAATCAAAAGACTCCATCTTTATCTTTGTTATACACTGTTATTGATCTTCTAATCAGAGAGCTGACTTAAGCTCAAATTCTCTCCAGAAAAAGAGAGCTAGATATGGTTACTTCTCCTTCTGTAAGACTCCTTACATTAATTTGAGATAATTGATTGTTCGGCACAATTCTCAATAACTCCAAGTAAATTAACTGACCAAAATAAGTATATTTAGTTAAGTTAAAAAGTGTCAGTGCAATGTGTTTGTATTTTCTTGTGTTTCTTTTTACAGTGTTTTATATTTTTACCATTAATAGAAATAAGGATGGTTTGGGATGAGCAGGTGGAGTAATGGTTACATCTTTGGACTCCCACATAGTCACCTGTGGTTCAAGTCCCAGACCCAGTGGCTTAAAACTCATACCAGGCACATGTGTGTACATGCCCAGAATTCTGAGAGGAGAATGGGGGAGAAGGGATTGTGGCATGACCATCCACCCTGGGGGGTTATTTCTCACTTTCTGTCTCTCTGGTGAGCACATGCCCTATAGCAGAAATATCACTCTGAAAAAATAAAGAAGAACAGAAAGAGACAGAAATAAGAATAGTTTAGAATAGTATAACTTTACATTCAGAAGAGCTCATTCCATTTTCAATGTTTGTGATATATATGTATGTGTGTGTATGTGGTGTTTTGGACTGGGTTTTTCTCTGCTTCAATTCTTTTGTCTCAGCCTGTTGAGTAGTTGGAACCACAGGTACATGCCACCACACCTGACTCTTTTAGACAGGGTTTTGTTGCCCACGTGGATTGCTATCATACTGCCTTAGCACCATGAGTAACCAAGACTGCGGGTGCATCTTCCGATATCCAGGCATTTAGGGTAGGTCAGGAATTGAACCCAGGCTGTCCATGTTGCCTCAAACAGCAATACCTAGCATTTATTACCACAGCTGGGCCAAAGCTATTTGTATTGTTAAACTGAGTTAAAAATTTAGAATGAAGGTGAAACAGAATGTATAATTTTGATTAATGACTAACAAAATCACTAATGAATTCGAATAGTTTTAAGTTTGAATGTAACTCATTCAAAAAGCTTCAGTGATTTTTCAATTATTTTGTGTCTGGTATTCTTTTAAAAATAGAAAAAGAAACTACAAAGCAAATATGATTGCTTGTTTTCATTTCCAGAGGACATGTGCACTCACCAGAGAGAGAGAGAGAGAGAGAGAAAGGGACAGCCAGAAAGTACCCCCTAGTGGGCTGTGGTCATGCCACAATCCCTTCTTTTCCATTTCTCCATCATGTTGGGATTCTGGACACACCTATACATGCACCCAGAAGTTTTTCAAGCAGTCAGCACCAGGATTCAACTCCTACTTAGTCATGTGGGATCTGAGTCCCTTAAGCATTAGGCTATGGTGTTGGAGTTTTATGTGGCATAAAGCTCAGTTAGGAATTGTGAGAAAAACTCTAGTTGTGTCATACAAGAAATATTTATGCAATTTGCTTGACGTTTTGTGCAGTCGTTTTACAGTTGAATACTAACTGATCAGTTTTACTCTTGACAGAATAATGGGCCTCTTGTTTTGGGAAAGGTCACTTTCTTCAAGACAGCCAGCAGCATCAAGAGAGAGAGACACGTGGAACCATGAGAGGAAAGGGGACAACTACATAGGTGGTTTGATCTGCTGATTCAGCCACAGCAATCAATGAGGTGACAGATGCCACAGCCGGGTCTCCCTCACATCTCATTACCATTGAGAAACTTCATAAAGCATTTCTTTCTACTCATAGTCTATCCTTTCTATTTATGTATTTGATTCATACAATGGAATCAAAGGTACATGAATAATTTTGTTTTTCTAATTATTTGTCCATTAGCAATAAAGAGTCTAGAATTTTGCTACTATTAGAAAAATTGTTGATACAAATAATTTGTAATGACTTTATTAAGTTAGAAAAATGACCATATGGTTATCTTATCTAGTGAAACTTAATTGGTTTAATAAAATTATTTTAAAGAAAACACTATGATAGAAATAAAATCATAAAAAGTAAATAAGAGTTGGGTTTCTCTTTTATTGTCTATATTTTTAAGATTTTTCTTAAATTTCCTGCTGTTACTAAACAAATATTATCTGAAAATATGTTTCATTGATACATTTAATTTTAGGTAATCAATTTATAATATTAATTTAATAAGCAGGGGACTATTTTCTCAAATAAAGTAGCTAACACTATTTGCACAACTAAAATCCATTCAGGAGTCAACATTCTCTTTTACTATATTAACACACAAATCTCTAATGGCTAAAACCTCATATTTTATGAAATTAGTTTTTTTTTTTTTTTTCCTTTGCCATTCTAGTGACTTTGGGATAATCCAAGAATTATTACTATTTGATGAGAAAAATTATTGGCCTTTTTATTATTATAGTAATGAGGCCCTGAACCTGTTACTCATCCCAAATATCTTTCTAATAATAACAATTAAAAAAAAAAAAAAAGATTGGGTGCTCACTTTAGCAGCACATATACTAAAATTCAAATAATACAGAAAGACTGACATGACGTTTGCACAAAGATAACATACATGTTTCTGAAGCATTCATATTTTTTTGGGGGGGAGAGGTTTTTGCTATAGGGAGCATGCGCTTGCCAGACAGAGAGAGACATAGAGACAGAAAGCGAGAAGTCACCCCCCAGGGGGGATGGTCACGCCACAATCCCTTCTCCTCCATCCTCCTCTCGGGATCTTGGGCATGCATGCTCACATGCCCGGCGTGAGTTTTAAGCCACCGGGTCCGGGATGCGAACCGCGGTCGACTACGTGGGAGTCCAGCAACATAGCCATTATGCTAACTGCTGGTTCCCAAGAGGCATTCATATTTTTATTCTTTTTTTTTTTTTTTTGAGAGAATTTTGTTATAGGGTGTGTGCACTCACCAGAGTGATGAAACAGAGAGATAGAAAGCAGAGAATCACCCCCTAGGGGTAGGGCCAAGTTGCAATCCCATCTCTTCTCATCTCTTCTTGGGACTTTGTGCATGCCTGTACACGTGCCTGCTATGAGTTTCAAGCTGCCGGGTCTGGGACTCAAACCACAATCAGCCATGTGGGAGTCATGTCGTAACCTTTATGCCAGCTGCTGGTCCCAATATTTTTATTATTTAATTAAAAACTAATGCAGTTGTGTTCTCTTTTTACAATGAGTTGGACAATGCCTGGTTTTATTTATATGAATAAAAAGATTAATATAATGCTGTATATATGAGAGCTCACAAAAATAAGGTAATATAATTTTAAGAAATTTTCTTTGTGTGCAGACAAATCCTATTTTTTAAAATGATGTGTATTTATCTTTCTTTCATTTTAAACTTAGCTTGTATAAAAAAGCACCTTTCATAAAGTATCTTCATAAATTCAAAAAATTATCCAGACTACTTATTGTTCATTGCCCAGGTCTATGATATCGTTGTTTAATTCTTCATTTTATTTTGGCTACGTGGGCTTGATACTAATATGGATATCTGAAGTAGCTGTAGCATTAATAACACTTGATTTATAGAGTTAAATCAAAAGAAATTCCGATTTAGATAAGAAGAGACTATTCAGAAAGACTTGCTGTGGAGAGACTATTCTGAACTCAGGCACCTGCTTGTGTCTCAGAATCAAACAGAAAAAGTTTTGTTTTTGTTTTTGGGAGAGGGAGAGGCAAACAAAGCTTTGCAAAATCATGTAAGAGAAAGTTAGGCAAGCAAGGGTCATGAGTAAGAAAAAAGGTGCCATCTGACAGAAAATGCAATTCGTGTGTTCTAATATTAAACAAATATTATCTGAAAATATGTTTCATTGATACATTTAATTTTAGGTAAACAATTTATAATATTAATTTAATAAGCAAGGGACTATTTTCTCAAATAAATTAGCTAACACTTGCACAACTATACTATACTAACATTCTTGGGGTAAGCTAGTCAGGTAGAAACTGGCTAGACAGTTAGGCATTAGGAAAATCATAATGCAATGCTGTCAGAAAGGGGATAACTTAAAGCCGGAGAGCTGAGTACTGCTCTTTGAAAACTTACATTCCCTTTCTCCTTAACCCTTGTCTTTCCAGGCCCAACTATGACAGACCCCCGGCCCCCGACCTCCCCCCACCCCCCACACACACACACACAGGTTACGTGAAAGAGCAATTAGAGTCAAAGTCCAGGGTATGTTAATTTCTTAGCTCCAGAATCTAAGTCTGATGGAAAGCCAACCTGGGCCTGATCGATACTCTAAGATAAGCCCCAAATCCTCAAGAATAATATCAGAGAAAATTACTGGCACCAAGGGACCAAAAATTGCACCCATACTTCAAGCCTAAATAATTAAAATCTTTGTGGCTATTAATCAATATTTCCGTGAAGAAAAAAAAAAAAAAAGCTGTATAAAAATTAAGGTCTTTGCTATATGAAGGGCTACTCATTTGGGAACTCTCTTTTAAATTTAAAAATGGAGACAAGTTCTTTTCACAGAAGGAAAAGTCACCCTAGTGTAGCAGCTCCAAAAGAAACATCTTGAAGTAGTCAATGACTCAATGATTGACCTAAAACAAAAGCTTTTTTTCTGGTGTCACCACATTCCACATTCTTTTTATCAGAAAAGAGTCTCCTGACTTTCATATCCACTGCAAAAACAGGAAGACTAACCAGACCCATCTAACATGTGACCCCTACCATGAGTGGAACGCATGTGCAAGAAGGCAGAACAAAGCCCCTCAGACCAAAATAAAAACCTCTCATCTTAGTTCCTCTTTAGCAACCCATTCATTTCTCACTCTCCGCTTGGGCACGCTGTTCTTCCTTACCTCTCTTATTAAACTCCACTTGCCTACCTTCATCTGTGTCTAATTCCTTGTGAGCTCTGGACAAGAACCCACATACCTGACCACCCTGCACTCCTGTGTTTCTGTGTTACTAATAAAGAGGCAGAGTCTGCATCTTAATACTTGTTCAGGAGTGGGGAGAAACCAAAGTTCAGGGACTTGAGGGAAATAAAGGAGCCTGACTAAAGTTTGGTCCAAACAAAGCAGACAATAAGAAATGAGCCAACATGAACACTTGGTCAGAATGACAATGGTATACACTTCTGTGTGTGTGTATGATAAGTGCTTCAATCAGTGGCTCAGTGTTTTACTTTGCGATAGCTAACTCAGTGTGGGTGGTCTGTAATTGTGGTATCACAGAAAAATACTTTTGGGTCTTTGTCCCCAGTTTATGGCACACTATTCCCCAAACCATTTGACTTTCATGAATGATAAAAGTGATAGCTTTCTTTCTTTGTTTTGTAATGAGACAACTTTTGGTGGAGGCTGGTCACCAGAAAGACTGAAACTTGTAATAAAATGTGGAACTGTCAACCCAATTGCTAACTTCTAAGGGAGGGAGAAGATCTGGATATTGGGTTATTCACCAATGGTCAGGGGTGACTAACTTTCTGAATCCCAGGGTTTGGAAAGTTTCTGGGTTGGGAAATACACGGAGGTGCTGAGAGTGTTGTGCACCCAGCTCCACGCGCACCTCCCCATTCCTTTCTCTGCATCTCTTCTTCTGGCTCTTCCTGTTGTGTATCCTTTTTAATAAACCAGAAAATGCAAATAAAGTGTTTTCCTAAGTTTCGTGGACTATTCTTGTAAATACCTGAGGAAGGGGTCATGGCAATCTCTAATTTATAGTCATTCCCTCAGAAGTAAAGGTAACACCAGATCTGCAACTGGAATATGCTATAGAACCAGCCAGGCAGGACCAGACCCTTTTAACATGTGAAAACTGACCCTATAGTCAGGTGGGTAGTGAAGGATATGAATTAAAAATGAAAACTGTTCCTAAAGCCAGGTAGGTAGTGAAAGAAATTAATTAAATTGTTGGACATCTAGCTGGTGTAACAGAATCAGAAGACTAGAGAATTGGTTGGTGCAGGAGAAAAATCAATAGCATAAAATCAACAACTCAGTCTGTATTAAAGTTAGAATGGGTAGTTCTTTTTTCCCATGCTCAAGTTTCATTATTAATCAGGCCCATTGCATGAGTCCTATTGATCATAAGAGATTAAATGAGGGAAAGTTGTTTAAAATTGTTACAAGCTATTCTCCCGGGGAGAAAAAGAACTTTGAGCATATATTCTACAGATGATGGGCTAGGAGTTTTAAATTTGTATATGAAGGACAGCATATTATTTTCATCTTTCAAGTACTTGGAGACTATTATCATATCTTTAGACAACTGATGCTTAACTAAACAATACATTTTCAGTCCCTACAATCTTTCTTCATAACTCAGTGAGTTGATTCCATTAATCATCCCAGTCTTCTCAGAATTCTTTCTAAATCCCTGCGTGCATCCAGTATTAAGGTAAATAAAGCAGAAAGAAATAAATCTAATGTCACTAGAGTCACAAGCTCCAAGTAATAGATTCATTCTTACTCTTGACTCAGGCTGCTATAGCAAACCTATCAGCAATGATTAGGAGGTCCTGGGTTTCCAATTGCTGCCCAGCTCAACTCTTAGTAGGGGTGGATGTGAAGAGTGCCCTTTCACGTGAACTCAGCTCCAGCCCAAGGAACCTCCAATTCTCACCCTCCAATGACATAAAAAAGAAGTCATTGTCTCAGATGATAACTCCATATAAAGATAGCCTTATGACAGTACCTCACGATCTCCTTTAATCTTTTTTTGGTTTTCTGCAACCAAACTTTCCTTCCCAGTCTAATTAAGTGATTGCATTTTCTCCCTTTATTTAATTGCACGATGTAGACTTTAATCCTTTCTTATAATTCTTTTTATTTTTTTAAAGATTTTTGCTATAGGGCAAAGGGAGGGAGAAGATCTGGATATTGGGTTATTCACCAATGGTCAGGGGTGACTAACTTTCTGAATCCCAGGGTTTGGAAAGTTTCTGGGTTGGGAAATACACGGAGGTGCTGAGAGTGTTGTGCACCCAGCTCCACGCGCACCTCCCCATTCCTTTCTCTGCATCTCTTCTTCTGGCTCTTCCTGTTGTGTATCCTTTTTAATAAACCAGAAAATGCAAATAAAGTGTTTTCCTAAGTTTCGTGGACTATTCTTGTAAATACCTGAGGAAGGGGTCATGGCAATCTCTAATTTATAGTCATTCCCTCAGAAGTAAAGGTAACACCAGATCTGCAACTGGAATATGCTATAGAACCAGCCAGGCAGGACCAGACCCTTTTAACATGTGAAAACTGACCCTATAGTCAGGTGGGTAGTGAAGGATATGAATTAAAAATGAAAACTGTTCCTAAAGCCAGGTAGGTAGTGAAAGAAATTAATTAAATTGTTGGACATCTAGCTGGTGTAACAGAATCAGAAGACTAGAGAATTGGTTGGTGCAGGAGAAAAATCAATAGCATAAAATCAACAACTCAGTCTGTATTAAAGTTAGAATGGGTAGTTCTTTTTTCCCATGCTCAAGTTTCATTATTAATCAGGCCCATTGCATGAGTCCTATTGATCATAAGAGATTAAATGAGGGAAAGTTGTTTAAAATTGTTACAAGCTATTCTCCCGGGGAGAAAAAGAACTTTGAGCATATATTCTACAGATGATGGGCTAGGAGTTTTAAATTTGTATATGAAGGACAGCATATTATTTTCATCTTTCAAGTACTTGGAGACTATTATCATATCTTTAGACAACTGATGCTTAACTAAACAATACATTTTCAGTCCCTACAATCTTTCTTCATAACTCAGTGAGTTGATTCCATTAATCATCCCAGTCTTCTCAGAATTCTTTCTAAATCCCTGCGTGCATCCAGTATTAAGGTAAATAAAGCAGAAAGAAATAAATCTAATGTCACTAGAGTCACAAGCTCCAAGTAATAGATTCATTCTTACTCTTGACTCAGGCTGCTATAGCAAACCTATCAGCAATGATTAGGAGGTCCTGGGTTTCCAATTGCTGCCCAGCTCAACTCTTAGTAGGGGTGGATGTGAAGAGTGCCCTTTCACGTGAACTCAGCTCCAGCCCAAGGAACCTCCAATTCTCACCCTCCAATGACATAAAAAAGAAGTCATTGTCTCAGATGATAACTCCATATAAAGATAGCCTTATGACAGTACCTCACGATCTCCTTTAATCTTTTTTTGGTTTTCTGCAACCAAACTTTCCTTCCCAGTCTAATTAAGTGATTGCATTTTCTCCCTTTATTTAATTGCACGATGTAGACTTTAATCCTTTCTTATAATTCTTTTTATTTTTTTAAAGATTTTTGCTATAGGGCATGTGTGCTCACCAGAAACACACAGAGACAGACAGAAAGTGAGAAATGGGGATGATGGCCACACTGCAATCTCTTCTCCTCCATTCTCTTCTTGTGATCTTGGGCATGCACACACACATACCTGGCGTGAGTTTAAGACACCAGGTCTGGGACTTGAACTGCAGTTGACTACATGGGAGTCCAGTGACACAGCCATTATGCCAACTGCTGGTCCCCCCTTCTTATAATTTTATGGTTAGAGCTCAAATCCCTATATTTGTGTTTTTATTCTTTGATATTAAGATTATTCTGGGACCAGCAAATGGCATAATGGTTATGTTGCTGGACTACCACATAGTCAACAGTGGCTTAAACTCACACCAGACATGTGTGCGTGTGTGCCCAAAATCTCAAGAGGAGAATGCAGATGAAGGGATTGTGGCATGGCCACCCCTCCTAAGGATGATTTCTCACTTTTTGTCCCTCTGTCTCTCTCTGGTGAGCACAGGTACCCTATACCAAAAGTCTTTCTAAAAAGACAAAGATTATTCACAAAACAAATACTCATAATCTGTGTACCTATTAAGTACCAAGTACTTATAGTATATATATATATATTATATACTGGTACTATATTTTTTTTATTCATTACTCAAAACACAAAGATGGTGTAACTATTTTCCCACTATTGCTGAATAAGTTAAGCAAAGTAATAATGGAGATTATTAACTATTATATAATAAATTTTCAACAGGAACAAAGACTATACTGACAATCTTTATTCTCCCAGAGGACCCTGGAGATGGAAGTATGTGGCCCAAATTCCAGTGTGTTGATCTACAGCACTGACTTCAATTACTTGTAGACAGTGACACTCCACAGTCTCTTTTTTGGCCAAACTGTAATCTTATAAGTATAACATTTCTATGTCTGTTGAGTTTATGTTTTCCTACTTTTCCAGTATACAGAGCAGACATTCTAATGGTGCGCTCTTTGGGTTCAAGAATTGGTTTCAGGGAACACAAGTATATCCCAAAATCTATATAAAATTAAACAAAGCACTATATGTGTGTAGGAAAATATGCACTTACCCAGGGCAGTGTACTTACTAGACTGATATACTATCTTTATAGCTGTTCGAGGAGTTGTCACATTGTCAAGTGTCTTCTCTCATACTGAAAGCTGTTTGATTCTAAAGGTAGATTCCATGAGTCCATTCATAAACAGCTTCAGTTGCTCTTCACGTGTGGGAAAAAAGTCAATGGCTTTATTTGGTAGTGCCACACAGGTAGCAGAGTAAAATGTAGGAAGAGTTCATATCTATTCTTTATCCTACCATTTCTCACTTATCTATCATCCTCTGGCTCATCTTCTGAAATTATTTGTTTGTGGCATATTGTGTTTATTTCTGAAAATACAATTTTTTCTTTTTATGTTTATGTTCATTTATATATTAATAACTAAACTAATTGTAATTGTTCTTCAGTTTTTAGTGTACAAATTTAATGAAGTATCTCACTTGATAAATGCTGCACATTTTTTCTTGCATTATTCATGTTAAGCTACATCTTTAATCAAACCCTGAAAACATCTTTTCTGGAATATACTTCATATGCTATAAATTTGCCCATTTGTAGTGTACAACTCAATGATTTTTAGTGTGGTTAGAGTTGTGCAGTTATAACCACAATTTAAATTTAGAAATTTTCATCATCCCCAAAAGTAACTATTTTCATCCATATTGCAACATGGATCAGTAATACAATGTTATTACTAAAATATGTATAACATGTATATGTTATTTATAGGTGTTTACATCACATGTGTATATATGATACATATGCATCATGTACACATGTATATTATATATGCATATATGAATATTTTGACTACATATAGTCAAAATTGCTTACCCGTTCATCAGTTTATAATGGATATTTATTGTTTCCACTCTATTAATATTATGACTATTGCTATAAATAATTCAAACAAGTTTTATTGGGCCACGTTTTTATTTTTCTTGAGTTTATACCTAGGAGCAGAATTTCTAAGTCATATAGGAACTCTACATTTAACATTTAAAGATTGGAAAAACAGGTCCAGCCTTTGTGACAATCACGGAGTAGTGTACTGGACACTGGAGCCAGAGCCCACATATCAATCATGGTTTGAGTAACCAGCCTGGTTTTCCTTAAGACGCTCTGGAAAGGTTTGTGCACTTAGATCCTCGTGGGCTGAGGACGGGAGGAAGGGGATACAACATGACTGAGCCGCATAGAGAGTGTTTCTCTCTTTCTCTCTCTTCCTCATGCACACATAAGTTCTACCATGATTTTAACTTTTTTTTTCCTAATCGACAAACCATTTTTAACAGAGGCAGCACTGTTTTCCATTCTCACTAGCTAAGAATGAAGGACCAATTGCTTTATATCTTTCCCAACACTCATTGCTATCCATATTTTTAATCATAGTCATCCTAAGGGGTGTGGAATGAGATCTCATTGTGATCTTATTTGCATTTATTTGATGGATAGTTATATTAAACATTATTTTTATGTGACTTTTTTCTATGTGTATATCTTCTTTAAAAAGATGTCTATTCAAATGCATGACCCATGGTGTGTAGTTGGATTATTTATCTCTTTATTGTTAAACTATAGAAATTTTTACGTATTCTGGATGTAAGTATCTTATAAAATATAAAAATGAAATGTACTCCCATGTGATAGCTTACTTTTCAATTTCTTGGTGGTGTTATTTGCAACATAAAATTTAAATTTTATTGACCTTTAATATTTTGGCTTCCTAGGACAGCTATAACAAAAGTACCACAGATAGGGTGGATTAAACAGCCAATATTTATTTGGTCACAGTTTGAAAGTATAGAAGTCTGAGATCAATACAGATAATAGATTAGTACAGGTTATTTTCATGTTGGATGTTTTATTGTTGATCCCATCTTCTAAACATTCTACACATTTCTAGAAGGTTATTTTCTCTTTATTTTAAGAGAAATAAGCATATATAGATTTTTTTCTGAAGACATTAGTGATTGTGAATAAGAAGTATAGACTAGAAAAGGTGATATAAATCTTCATAATGGAAAAAAAATTTCCAAAGAACACAGGTCAAGTAGAAAACATGGATGGATTATGTTTACAAAAGGCAAATTGCTTAATATTTTGACAGTCTAGAGTTTATCTCAGATGATAAGGATGTAAGTATGTATTTTTCTCAAAAATTAAGATTTCTCCCCACCATTGATATAAAAATTATCTTTGATAAAGAAAATTGCTTTGGATCACTGTTTTGATTTCATGTAGTAGAAATCAACTATTTGAATTAATACGCATGCCTTACACTTTTATTTTAAAATCTTCATGTTGGAAAATAATTTATAAACAGATTATCTTTGAAAGTGGTCCATATCATTCACTAAAATCTGATTTTTTTTGATGATTTAAAGAGAAAAAATGACAAATAATCTTTAAACAATTTTCGGTGTACTTTTATGGACTATCAACATAAAATTGTGTGACGGTTTTCCTAAAATCTCAGTGGGAATCCCCACTCAATCATTGCAATGATTAGATCTTAGTTTCATAGCATGTTGAAACATTTCAGATCAGGACAGAGAAGAAGAAAAGGTTCTTAGTTAAACAGATAACTTGTGTACAGCAAGGCATTCTTTTGTTTATGGGCTTCAGAGAGAATTCTTTGTACATTAAACAGGTCCACATTGTGAAGAACAAAGACTGGATTTCAAAGTCTTGCCTCTTTTGTGACAGAAGAAAAAGTATTTTTTCCCTCTCCTGGTGAATATTTCTGAGAAAGATTAATAGGTAGAGAAAAGATCATCTTCAGAAAAGATCAGAGCTTGAGTGGTAGCGTTTGTGCTTCGTGGCTTTATGTATCCCCTCAGTGACACTGAGACTTACAAGGAAAATGTCTTGACTTTTTTTCAAACCTTCAATTGCCTAAAATTAATTGACAAATATAGCCATATCTGACAGAGTGAACTCTGCAACACAGTGGGCATACACATTGTATTAATTCTACTTTGTGCAAACATTCCCATTTACTGTTAAGAATGTATTTTTCCTTCCACTGAATCTTTTATTCTTCATTAAGTCATTTTATTTTTTATATCCCCATACACACATTTTCAAGAAGGACTTTAACTGCGGCATGGCCTCATCTCAACATGACTTCTCCCAGCCTCTTCAATCAGACAGTCTTCCGTTTGACCACCCACTTTGTTCCCTTTGCCTATGAAGATTTTACATGTTCTATCCTAAATCATTTCATATTTCCACATTGTCTATTACAATATCAAGCTTCTCCTGACAAATCTGTAGCAATGATGTTCTGTTTCCTCCTCTTTTATAATTACCAGCATGAATTATCTCATGCCTATATAATGTATACCTGTCAAAATTAGGCTTTCAGCAATACATTCTTTCTGCAGAGTTCAATCTATTGTAAAGTATGTTACTTGCACTGCCATTGCATTTTACTGTACAAATAACATTCATACATAATCAATAGTGGTGCTTGTGTGGATCAAGAACAATATATAGGGCTTAGACCTTAGGTGAGAAAACAGTGTTGTGAATATGTTATAAAATCTGTATACACTTTTAATCCTAGAAAATGGGGTGGATGTCATATATGGTACTAAAAATCTTCCAATCACAGAACTGAAATTTACTGATTGTTCTTTGTGTAAAGTATTTAAAACTACAAATAATTTTATTATTTGTTAGTAAGTGGATTGCATCCTCACTGCTATAAAATAGACAAAAATAAACTAACTAGAAAGTCAAAAGAAACTACATATAAAAAATAATATGATCAAATTATGTTTATATTAGAACATACAATCTTAAGAGCAGGTAATAGGAGTAGCACAACCTCTTTTTTCCTTAAATTATTAAAATGTTTTTACAGGAAACATCATGTTTCCTAATTTTTTGGTAATGAGCAATTGTCACAGAAGAGCAAAATATTTAAAACATAAAAAAGGAAAAAAATCTAAAACAAAGTAGAATAATAAGGAAAATACAGAAAATGCTATGTTGAAGGACTCAGGAAAAGGTTGTTAAAAATATATAATGCAGACTAAAAGAATAGAAGGAATAATTTTAAGTCTGAAACTTACATGTCTAACTGGTTTACAAAATTTCTCATATGATAGCAGATTTGCAGACACTATATATTTATTTAAGTCCCTAAGCTTTCATTTCTTTTCTGTTTAATTTCTAGAATGTATGTGCACTCATGAGAGAGAGAGAGAGAGAAAGAGAGCAAGAGTGCCTCTTTCCTCAATAAGACATATGTCCAACATGTATTTCAAATTACTGGGACCAGGATTTTAACCTTGGCCAGCCATATGGTATTCAGTCCCTTGGGGCAGGCCCTGTAAGTTTGCTCTCTGATGAATCTTTCCTTCCACAACAAATCTTCTAGATTTAGAAGAATTAATGAGAAAAAAATAATTTTAGCAAATCAGTTTAATGTTAAAAAGTTTTTAAAACTCAGTTGAGCCAATCATTTACATAGAATCTTGTGGTTGAAGTCAGCATATTCCAGATAATAATTTAGTGAGGGTTCCTCCATTTTCCCTTTGCTCCTCTCACAAGTTTCATTACAGATATGAGGAAGAAGCTTATATAATCTTGAGTAATTAGGGGAAAGGGCAATTTCTCATTTTATCCCATCTATTCTAGACCATCAAAGCCAAACAAATCCAATTTCAGTCAAGACAAACTATTCAAAAGGACTATTACAAAAAGTGAAAAAGGACTATTGTGATGGGACTCAGTGCACTTGCAGTAGGGGAACTGGACTATTATAATATGGAAAACCTCCTAGCAGAACATCTCTGTGTCAAAGCCTTTAGCAGAGGAAGTGGAGAGAGTGGAGGGAGGAATGAACAAGGTTAGAATATTGGTGTGAGGTAGCTGTATAAAAGTGATAGGACAGTCAAACAGCGAATACTTTTCCCTGAGGTAGGTCAGCCAGATCTTAAGAGAGAATATTAAAGAGTCGTTCAACATCACACTGATAAAAACCTGGTGAAGTTTCAAGAGGCCTGGGGAAGGAGAGAGCCCCAACTATAGTTTGGTTCAGTTAGTGGGCATTTTGCCCAGATTAGTCAGTAAGGACAAAGAGTTCAGCTAATAATTCATGAAACAAAGAAAGAGAATTTAATAGAATCATCATTTGGCCTTGTCACAGGCAAAAGCAGTTGTCATTCAAGAGTCTTATCTAAATCATATGATCAAGGATGGTTCTTTGCCATCAGCTATGTCAAGAAAATCTCAAATGAAATTTCTGGATTGTCACTGGTTTTTAGGAGCATAAAGCTTTGGTAAATTAAAAGCTGTCCAGACCAATTGGAACTTTCCATGCAAGTGCTTCACTGCCTCTAGTTTGTGATCTTTCAGTCTCCATTCATGGCAGAATTGGTATTAGATAGCTCAATCTCCCTTCCTCTCTAGCTGGTGCCATAGCCGCACTTTGGCTCTGGGTCTAGATTGTGCTTTTCTGAGAACATTACCTCAGGCACATAGAATTACGAGTAATGTCTGACAGTCTTCAATTCAGCATACATACCACGAAGGAATTCAAAGGTCCGGACCAGAGGAGCTGGGTGCCTTACTATGCTTATTTACTCTTTGAACTCACCAGGAACACAAAGGTTGCTGATGAATCTCCTTACTAGCTACCTTTCTGGCTAAGGGTGAATTCTGGGTTTTGAAGTAGTGAACAGACCCTTAGCTTTCCAAGACTACAATATGTCTCAATTGTAATATCTATCTTAGGCTAGTCAGATAAGCAAGTAATGTATGATTGAATAAATGAAGAACTCATCCCTATTCTTTTCCAAAAATAGTACATCATTATTTTTATGAAATATATATTTGGAAACACAGAGATTAAAACAAATTTGCGGGACCAGCAGTTAGCATAATGGCTGTGTTGCTGGACTTCCATGTAGTTAAGTCCTGGACCTGATGGCTTAAAACTCATGCCGGGTGCATGTGTGTGCATGCCCAAGATCCCAAGAGGAAAATGGAGGAGAAGGGATTGCGATTTGGCCATCCCCTTGGGGGGATATTTCTGGCTTTCTGTCTCTCTGTCTCTCTCTGTCTGTCTGGTGAGCACACGCGCCTTATGGCAAAAACCTCTCAAAGAAAGAAAGAAAAGAAAACAAATTTGCTATATTCAGCTATGGATTAAAAAGTAGAAAAATAAAAACAATTAGACATCCATCAATGTAGAAATTGATTAGATTAAAGGAAACTATCAATTATTAATTATACCGCCACAATCCAAGGAAATAATCAGGCCCATTTCTAGTAACAGCTTGTTGATAGTCAAGTACAGAATTTGGCTCTGACAGGGAAATTGAACCAACCAGACATTTGCTAATTAGGAAGGATTCTCTGATGTAAAAGGCAGAGGAACTGACATGGGTGACTAAGTTTCTTTATTTGATTCTTGTACACCCAGGAGAATTGTGTGATGTAATCTGCAAAACATTTATTAGGAACTAATAGAGCTGACAATTCAAAAGCAGAATGGAGGTGGAGGTTACATAACATGACAACTATGTTTCCAGAAATTAGATTGAAACAGGTTGAGAAACAAGGTTTTTTGTTTTTGTTTTTTTCTCATGGAATAAAGAAATTCAAGAAACAGTGAAAGCTAAGATAAATGCCTTTAGGGAAAAAAGCTAATACATTTTTTTTTTGCTGGTGAAGTAAGTCAAAAGATAGGAGAAAACCTAATTACCTGTCTATGATCTGAGGAAGCTAAAAATAAGCAGTGATATCTCAAATTATACACACCCATACACATGCACACACACACAAAATGTGTTACTGTCATGGATGACCACCCAACAGAAATTTATTTTGAGGGTAAGGAAATGTAAAGTAGAACACTATTAGAAATACTTTATATATATATATAATATATATATATATATATTTTTTTTTTTTCTGAAAAAGAGGAAT
>NW_006202376.1:375310-382285 GCF_000334495.1 Tupaia belangeri chinensis | reverse complement strand
TTTTTTTTTTCTGAAAAAGAGGAATCCCCAACAAGGTCTTCACACTGAGTTTCACTCCTTGCCTCAGCCAGTCAGAATTATAAGCGGTTGCAAATTTCATGAGTACCGGGAGATCGTAGGAAACAAAGCTAGTACCTTCCTGTGTGGCCTCAGAATCATGGAGCCACAGAATCATGTTTGATTGCTAAGCCATTTTGGGTAAGTCACCTTTATACTCATGTATCTGTCACTTCCTATGTGCTGTCCACTGGTATTTTATATATCTTTCCTAGTGAGTAAGAGTAACAAAGGTAAAAGATGAGAAACATATCAAGCAGTACCATATTACTTTATGTACATGTTCAGTTAAATAAGCATTTATTTACTGTTTACTGTGTTTTTCCAAACACATCCCCATTATAGCACCCAAGTCTAGCATGTTTCTCTTAAAGTGATCTTACCTCCTTCTAACATAGATGTCTATTTTTACTAGAAGTCTTTCGACTTTGCCCTTGACATTTGGAGTAAAGTTTGAATTCTGAACTTCGGATTTTCAAATGATTCATGAGTTTTTACTCAGTAACTCTTTTGTCATTACATGTTTCCAATTCCTGCTTCGACCATACGCCTCAGTCATGCCAATATTCCTAAATTCCTCTACATGCATGTGTGATTCTATGTCCAGCTTCTTTGTGCATGGTGTTCCGTGTGGACGTAACATCCTTCCCTCTGTCTTTCTATTCACTCATTAAATCAAATCTCATGAAGCTTTTCATATTCTCCCTTGAAGAAAATAAATGCTATTCTTCTGGCTTCTCATTAGAGAATTTCATCAAATATTCTTGTAGTAGCGTATATGTGCAGACATTTTTAGTGTAGATTCTTAGTAGTGTAAGGGCGAAGGAATTTCTCTCCTCTTCTGAGGTTCTCTGAAAATTACTGACAACAGGTAGGATAATTTTATTTAGAAGCATACACATTTATTTAACATATTCTTATGTATATTAGAGCCATAAAAATATTACTTCGACCAGCCTCATAGCCTATTGGTTAAAAGAGCTGGATATCATATGGCTCCTTTCTTCTTCTTCAAGTGGTAAGAAAAACAGACTAGACACAGATGCATGAGTGTCCAAAATCCGGACAGGAAGGAGAAATAAGAGAGGAGGGATTGTTGTGTGACCACACCCCTTTGGAGCAGGTGCTTTTCCCCTCTATATCTCTCTTTTCTGAGTGTACATGTCCTCTGGCAATTAAAAAAAATAATAATAATTCGAAGTTGGAATAGATGGCTATGGCTTCAATATCCTTGAAGTAGGAGACAAAGACTCTAAAAGTATAGCTAGGATATAGGTTTGAAATGCCTAAATTTTAAGAGGAAAAGCGGCTTGGCCACTTATTGGGAGAGATGGTTTGTAGTGGCGGCTCAGTGATTGTCCTAGGCAGAATAACCTAGCTATAAAATAAAGACTTTTTCCCCAAGGTCCGTCACATTCCAGGAAGTAGATAAGATCATAGATTTTTATGGTCTACAGCTTCTAGACAAAGAATCTCCTGATTTTTGTACCCACTTCAAAATGAGGAGAAAAATAATGACCCACCCAGCATATGCACCCCACCACCACCACAAGGGAAACACACACATAAACCCCACCTAGAACAAGCCCAGACAAAGTCTCTTCTGAGAAAAATATCCCCCACCTCAGTTCTTATCCAGCTACCTATTTTTCAGGACCCATCCCTCCTTGGGAGCTCTGTTTTTCCTTCTCTCTCCATCAATAAATTCCTTGATTTGCTATACCCTCTCTGTGTCCATGTGTCTAATCCCTTATGAGCATGAGACAAGAACCTGCGTCCCACTGCAGGTTCTGGGCCTGATCACCCCTGCACCACACGCCCCTGCATCATCTTTAATATGAGAGAGGAAAATGGGGGTGTCAGTATTTTTAAAATAAGTGATATTAGGGGTAAAGAATGGGTTCAATGGTGACTGAATGATTCCTTTGGGAGCTAGATGGGAATGAAAGTTGGACAATGGCTCATGACTGCTTATGTGTGGTGACATTCCTCAACCTTTTTCCTGCAATAGAAGTTTAGATCATGAAAACTCAGGAGGTGGCTGAAGGCAATTGTTTCATATTTTGGCCAGTTCATGAAATATGGGCAGGTCATGAAATATCAGAGTTTAGCTCCTCTGTGCTCTTCAGGAGAAAAAGAGAATCAAAAATGATCAAGAGACAGGAGGTGTAAAGGCCAGAGAGAGAAAGCTTGGTTCCAAGGCTTTTTTCTTTTCTTTCTTTCATTCTTTTTTTCTTAATTTTTAAAATTCACCTGTAAAAATATCAGTCTTTGGGGTATCAGTTTCTGAGTCTCAGCAGTAGCAGGTGAACTCCATTCCTTTTTTCTGACCTTAACAAGAAACACTTTTTAATCAGTTATCGACTCAAATTCGAACCTCTTATGTGGCCATTCCCAACCCTGTAACCTACAGTATTCTCTACTAATTTTGTATTATTTTTCTCATAGCTGTTGTCATTAATCTAAATGGTCTTGTCCAAATATTTGTTTATGTGTATTGTATTCCACCTATTACAAGAAGATAAGACCAAAATAGTAGAAAACTTGTCATTCTTGTTTACTTCTATAGGCCTACAGGGTAGGAGAACACCTGGCCGAGTCACTAAATAAATGAATGAGTGAAGGATTAAGGTTCAGAGAAAATGTTTAGCCTGTAGCCACTCATATCTGAGAGAGAAGACAAAAGGTATAAGATATTATTTTTCTTCCAGTTACAACTGTAATAGCTTTTAAATAGTAGGTTGGTAATAAGCATATTTACTATAAAAATAGATTAAAATTGTCTGCTAAGGGATCAATGAATAGCCTATTGGTAAGAGGTTTAAAGTCTATGCAAAGCATGTTTACTCAGGGAATTGTGTGAGAACATTAATGAACCAAAGAGTTTAATTAAATTTGATTTAAAAAAAAATTAAATGCCCTTGATAAGGAGACTATTTCTATTTCTTTAAGATTCTAATTTTTTACAAACAGTAAGCCAATAACTGAGAAAACAATATGAAATTCAATGAAATGGACTCAAAAAGTACTACAATGGGGATTGGCTCCTTAGCAGTGATTAAACCCTATACATAGGATGCTGGATCCCACATGGCTGGCCATGGCTCTAATCCCAGCCTAAGCAGCTTGAAAATATCAATGTGTGTTTGTGCATCTATGCCCAGGATCCTGATGGAGAAATGTAGGTAAAAGGCATGGCCAGGCCCCCCAGAAAAATGCTAGAATATTCTTCCTTCACAACCTGATGTAGAATTTCAGTAAGAACTGCAGTTGATCAGAACCTATGAACAGGGAGGGTATCAGAGCTAATTGCATATGATCTGTAATATACCTCCATTTAAAATGCAAATGTCCTATATAATTAAACAAATTCAAAATTTGTAGAGCTACATTTAAGTTTAAGATTGTACTACAATGAGACATAGGATTAAAGAAACTATAAAATCATAACAATGAGAATAAATGATAAAATTAACAAGAATGAATAGTGAGTCATAGAGATACTTACAGAAAAAGCTGTGGATATTATTTTTAAAAAGGTAGTTAAAAGTAAACTGTATTTTCCCTTTGAGCTTCCTGACAACTAAGGAAATTTGTAATATTGAATATTTAACTTAAAAATACTTGAAATCTGAAACACTCCATGAAAATTATACAAATGACATGAAAAATATTCATGAAATTATTTTACTGACTGCTAAAATACAATTTTGATCATTGTATATTTTATTTAATCCACACAGTGAGCACTTGGGGTACATTGTTTTCCTATTTCTAATATATGGTTGACAAGGGGAAGACCAGAAAGACTAACATCACTAGATGATGGAAAGCAATGCTCTAATTCTGAAGTAAAATCACCTATTAAAGTGTGAGATTATTATTATTTGCATTGCTTTTTTTGCTTGTCTGTTATGTATATTTTCTACGTGAAAGTATGGAAAATTCAGTGTCTACTTTTCTATATATATTTTTGCAAAGATTAAAGTATTTACTATAAATGAGAGACATATGTCATCACCTCCTTATAGTTATTTTATCACTATTATTTATATCACTAGAACTTATTTTGTCAGAGTTCAGTCTTACTCTTTTGTGTGTGTATGTGTGTGTGTGTGAGAGAGAGAGAGGTTTTTGCTATAGAGCATGTGCACTTGCCAGAAAAACAGGGACAGAGAGAAACAAAGCAAGAACTCACTCCCCCCGAGGGGATGGTCACGCTGCAATCCCTTCCCTTCCATTCTCCTCTCTGAGAACTAGTGATTTCAGAGGAATAAAGAGAAATAAAAATATTCTACTGATATTTCAGCCTCCAGTCCACAAAATCGGGTTCCTGGGCATGCACACACATGCACCCATTATGAATTTAAGCAACCAGGTCTGGGACTAGAACCGCAGTCGACGGGAGTCCAGCGACAGACATTACGCCAACTGCTGGTTCCTAGTTTTACTTTTTAATGATACTGTAATATATGCCTGAAGATGTGAGCAGAGAAGCAGAATTACATCATTATAAAGCAATTTATTATTAATCTTTGTAAATCTTAGCCAGTTTATTTTTTTATCTAATATGTACATTAATACATAAGTTCTTAATTGTTCATTGAATTATGCATGTGCATACATTATATGTTATGCAAAGAAATAAGATCCTAGTATTAAAGATATTTCAGAAAATATAGTAACAAATTATTTCTTTAAAAAAATTTTAGAGAGTCTTTTTGCTATAGGGCATGTGTGCTTCCTGAAGAGTCAGAGAGAGAGAGAGAAAGTGAGAAGTCACTCCCCAGGGGGGATGGCTATGCCACAGTGCCTTCTCCTCCATTCTCTTGGGATCTTGGAGAGTCCTATGTGAGTTTTAAACTGCCAGATCCAGGATTCAAATCACAGTTAACTATGTGGGAGTCCAGCAATGTAACTATTATGCCATCTGCTTGTCTCAGTAACTGTAATTATTAATTGAATGAATAATTCTACATTTTAAGCAACATAGTCACTAATACTTTCATATATTTATTGTGCTCCTCCTGCTATTGAGCCAGTGAAAGTGTAGGTCATTGAAAACGTGAAGAGGGAATGAGCCTACAATATTGACAGAACTTTTTAATAATAAAATATTTTAAATATATTTCCTATCTCAGATGCATGGTTGTTTTGAAAAAAAATATTTTTTCCGGTCTTACACAACTGTGGTCCCGGTCCTTTTCTGTATTTTGATCTATTCCTCTTTAAATGTATCATTTATCAAAATATTTTACAAAAAAGACATACTTTTGAATATGAAAGCGTATTTCTAAAGTTCATGAACTGTTCATAAGCTCAGTAGTTCATAAAACTGAAGGAACACTTCTTGGAAATGATTCTTGATTGCATCTTAGTGTTTATGAACCAAGACAAACTATAAAATTGAATCGATTGTATTCTTTACCTAGATGATGAATAGAAGCCACTTTATGCATGTGTGTGCTTTGATGATTATTCTGCCAAGATCTTTGCTCTCAACATTAGGAATACATTCAGTTAAACTATTTAGCCACTGTAAGAGGTAATAACTCCCTAGTGTCAGGTAAGTTCATCTTGACATAGTCTACAATTGTGTGTAGTTATGGTTAAATAAGAAATATATTTTAATAGAACTTTCCAAAAATATCCTACTGCTAAAAAAATCAGTTCCAAGAAATGGTGGTGGTAAAGGATAATGAGAAAATGCTCACTGTTTTATAAGATTTTTGTAATTTTTTTAATCTAAAAGCAATTTTTATCATCAGTAGCCAATCTGAAATTGACCAATGGTCTCAAAATAATGTAACACATGTCCCAATTTTCTTGTTTTTTTTTTTTATGAAGAAAATATTTTTAAGTAAATATTTCAAAAGATAAGTTATTGCTTTGACAAAGATTTCTTGAGAACATAAAATCAAAGATAAGTAGTTATTTACTATTCAAGGATATCTTGTTGGCAGTTTTATGTATTTTTTTGTTCAGGCAAAGTTTGTTGGCAGTTTTGACAGGTTTTTGGAAAGAAAAGGTGGTTATATATAAGAAGTAAAATGAGAGGGGGGGAGAAGTGAATAGTGATGAGTGAGAAGATAAATATTTGCTAGTTCCCATGAATTTTAAAAAGTTCCACTAAATACTAGCAATATACTACCCTTCCTTCTATACAACTTAAGAATATGCATTAGAAATTTTCTTGTTTTTAATTACTTTTGGCATTTGAATTGGTGCTCATTCAAGTCAGACATAACTTTGAAATATGACTACATTGAAAGAAATATCTTTAGGTATACTTACATAAATTCAACACATTTCTCTGTATTTTAATTCTTTGTATTATTTGTTGTGCAAACCCACCAAATGCAACAACATTAAACAACAACCTTTATTAAACCACATCAGACTATTGTAGACAAGATAATTACTCTGATCTGAAAAAAGCAGATAATTTTTGTTGGTTTGTGGGTCAGTGGGTAGCTGTCAGATCAGTTGGGGCGAATGGTCCAGGGTGGTCTCAGCTGTAGAGACTCATTGCTGTTCCACATGGTCTTTTTTCGTGTGACAGGCAAGCCTAGCTAGTTCACTGGCTGGTTTTAGGATTCTGGTGGCATGAAGGGAGCATGTAAAGCCCTGGAGGCCGAGGCTTCAAACTGGAGGCTCACTTTCATGATGATCTATAGAATCAAATGCAAATTCAAACACTAAAGATGAGGAGAGGGACTCTGGTTACTGATGGGAGGAGCTTCAAAGTGACTTCTCAAGGGTCATTATTATACATATGTAAAAAATGGGACCTTTTTTCCTAATAGTGTGTTCAGTAAAATGACCCCTAAATTGTTCTTAAACTACAGTGTTAAAGTGTTAAAATAACTTTATTAACTTATTTAATAACTTGTTCCTTTATAAGCATGTATTTTGTGT
>NW_006202376.1:363303-373875 GCF_000334495.1 Tupaia belangeri chinensis | reverse complement strand
TATATATATACTTAGATAATACATTTCTTACTAATTTATAGATGATTTTACCTTTAAAATGGCATAATTAACTAATTCATAGTAGAAAACTTTCTAAATGTTTACTGTGTCTCAATGAGCTTATACACTTGAAAGAACACACACACACACACACACACACACACAGTTTGCCTTCACTTCCTTTGGAGAATGTTGAAGTTAACATAAATCAAATAACCATAAAAATGAATATATAATTTCAAATGTCACAAGATCAGTAAAGGAAAAGTCTAGAGTTCAAGGAGAATATAATTAAATGGTTTTAATCTAGTCAGTGTGGTATCAGGATTCCCCAAATGTGTAGCATTAGTTGACATCAGAAGTTAGAAAAGAGATGTGAGCTCGAATTAAAACTGTGATTCACCAACATGAAATGAAAAGGAAAGTCTTGTAAACATCAAGAGTTGCTCAAGGATGAGAGGAAAATAAGATATGGGACAAAGATCCATAATTTTTCAATATTCCAAAGAGCCACAATATTCCATGGAGTGGAATGAGTAGAATTTCCAAGTTGTACAAAAGTCTCTTCAAATGCAGGCTATAGAGCAAGCAAATACATGTATGCCAGTATGTTAAATTAATCTTGTCCAATTTTCTTAGTTTTCTAAATGTAACTGTAAAACTTCAGGGAATTTCTGAAATAGTAAAGATATTCTTTAGCAATTCAGAATAGCAGATCTTTTCTGTTGTTGAATAAAAAAGTAGATTTGAGGTTCTAGAAGAGAGTGGTGTGTGTGTGTGTGTGTCTGTGTGTGTGTGTGTGTGTGTGTTTGTATGTGTGTGTGTGTGTTGTGTGTGTGTAAGTGGTGCTCTTCCCAACAACTTGACTGTTCCTTTTCATTTGTGGCCCCTTGACCATCATTTCTGGCTGTATTAAGGATACAATTAACTTTAAAAATACATTTCACATTGTAAAATGTGTAAGTTTTCTAAGTTTTGTATTTTATTATCAAGTGCAAATACATGTATCTGACATAAAGACTTGTTTTTAGTGTAATTGTCTATAATTTCCCCATATCGGTTATTCCCAATAATGTTTCTTTAAAGAGTGTTTATGTAGAATATATACTCTAATTATTACTAATAGAAATACTGTGTAATATAAGTTAGTTATGTCAATGACATACTTTTTCCATAATATGAAATTTACTTCAAAAAAAAGTAACATTAAAAAAAATGTTGCTATAGCATGTATGTGCTCTCAGAAAGAGCTTAGAGAAAGAGAGAGAGACAGAAAGGAAAAGTGGGAAATCACACACCACCCCCACCCCTGGGGGGAGAAAGGCCATGCCACAGTCATGTCCCCTCCATGGTCATCTCAGGATTGTGGGCACAAACACTTGTGCCCAGCATGATTTTCAAGTTGCTGGCCCAGGACTGGAACTACACTGGAGGTGATGTGGGATAGAGCTGCCTAAATGTCGAAGCCACCTGCTCATCCAGAAAAGCAACATTTCAAATGGCTTTTAAATAACTTTTACTGGTGACATTTTATTATATATCATGTGTAGAAGGGAATCATTCCCCTGTAATATGGTAAATGTGTTTGATTTGAAGTTCTGTCAGTAATTATTTTAACTTTCTCTGAATTCAGTTTTATCATCTGTAACATGGGAGTAACAGCATTTACCTTTGTACTATAAGGAATAAACATAAAAACACACATAAGACAAAAAAAAATCCATAAAGTAAAACTAGCCCATCTATTTTCCAAATATTTATCTATTTATTTATTTACATTTTCTAGGTAGTGCATGCATTTATTAGGGATACAGAGAGAGAAGAGGGACCAGAGGAAATTGCCCACTCCATTCGGAGACGGTCACACCACTATCCCTGCTCCTCCATTTATCCATCCTACTGTTATATTGGGCACGCATGCACACGTACTCAGCATGTTTTTCAAGCCACCAGGACTGTGATTTGTTTCATTTCATTTTCGTCGAGGTTTTTGCCAGTGGGTGGCATAGTAGGTAAGTTGCTGGGTTCCCACATGGCCAATTGATTCAAGTTCCAGAACCAACAGCTTGAAAATCACTCTGAACACATTTGTGTGGGTGCCCACAATCCCAGGAGTAGAATCAGGAGAAGGGATTGTGGTTGGCCATCCTCCCTGGGGAGTTCATTTCTCATTTTCCCTCTTTCTCTCTCTGTCTCTCTGGAGAGTACACATGCCCTGTCACAAAACAAACAAACAAACAAAATGAACAAACAGAAAACAGTCTTACCCTATTTTTAAAGTATATTTTGATGGTTTCAAAGTTTTGCTTTCTCTTTCTTTTAGTAATTTATGGTGTGTCTCCATCACCCTATTTCACTCTATTGTCTTCTGGCTTGAATAGATTTTGATAATCAATGGAAGACATATCATTGTGCCACAACATTAAATACCTTTTAAATTTTTTTCTATCATATAAAAAAATTTAATTACTTGCTTTTAGCAATTATGACTGCTTTATTTATAGTTTTCTATAATATTTTACTTGGGGGAAATTGAACTTTTTGAATATGGGTTTACATGTTTTGACACAATTGAAGTTTTTTCAATCACTATGACTTCATATATATTTTCTATCCCTTTCTTCTTGCTCTTCCTTTAAGGTTTCAGTTATGCATATGTCAAACTGAATAAAGTTTTCTGTAAGTCACTCTGTGACTTTTTTCTTTTTCTACATTTTACTGTCTTATTTTGGGCAACTACTATGCCTTCCAATTCACTGATCTCATTTTCCTGCACTATTTAATCTACTATTATCCTTTTCCTGTATATCTTTTACTTAAGATAGTTTCTTTCTTCTCTGAGAATTTGACTTGTTTAATACCTTACATTTCTTTCTAATCAACTTTATGTTTTTTTTTCTACCTAAAAAACATAAAGATTGTATTTACAGACTGTGCGATAATATCAATATTATATATGCCGATTTATTGTATTGCTGAAAAGACTCTTCTGTCAATCTCTGGGTGTTCTGTTCTTCAGCTTCCTCTTGATTTAGCTTATGTACCTTTTATTTTGCCCTTTTGTCTAGTAATTTTCCTCTCTAATCTGTGAGCTCTGTCTTCTTAATTAACAGGCATTCTAGTCTCTCTCTTATTTCTGCCTGTGCTCAGGAATAGAAATGCTTTCTAGGACACTAGGTAGGGCAATAACAGAACTTGTCCCATTTTGTCCCTTCTCTCAGGGATTACTATTCTGCACTGATTTTTGTCCAGTTCTGGAAAAATTTTGTTTCACACATTTTATTTGACTTTCTAGTTGTTCAAGTCAAAAGATTAAATTGGTCCCTGTTTTCTTCACCGTTATTTAAAGCAGAAGATTGTTAACTGAATTTTCATCAAAGTTCTACATTAAATAATTTAATCCATAAACCTAATTTTTATTTTAATTTTTCCACAATTTAAAATGTAATATCTTTTCTGTTGTTCATGCCAGATATAAGTTCTTGACACTAATCCCATTTCAACAATATTTCCATACATAATTATTCTTCATTTTCTAAATGAAAATAAAAGATCACAATGAAAAAAAATTAAATTTCTTATCTTGAATTTATATTTTCTGCCATCATGTATATTTAATAGTACAATTTAACATGACAGTGAAATTAAATGAAATGTTACTCAGCCAAGTTTATAATCATAATGTTAAGCTCATAGTCTATGGATAAGAGCTGCATTCCTTTTAATATAGCCATAAATCTTGTGGCACATTAATTAATTTGAGGGATTTAAAAATTATTTGCTTATTCATGTAAAATTTCCTTTAAGAAACTAAAGAAGTGAGGATGCAGTATTGTTTTCTAAGTATGACATTGAGTTTTATTTTATATGCAATACACAAAACAGCTTCATTACTATTTTATTAAATTTTAGCCATTCTACATTTTATAATAATTCTTAGGATAAAATTATCTTTGAATGCATTCACTTCCTTTCAACATTTTATTGTCAAAAATGATGTGAATTTAGCATTTTAGGCTATACAACATAAAATACCTCATATTATGATGTCCATTTAAAATGAACAAGTGCAAAATTTATAATTCATCTGAGAAAATTTAATATTCTTTCTTCCTTCATCAGTTAATTTAAAAGGATTGTGGAAAACAACTTTATGACATGCACTTTTTGTTTTTGAGAGAGAGATTTTTGTTATAGGGCACATGCCCTTACAAGAGAAACAGAGAGATGGGAAGTGAGAAATCACCCCCAGAGGGAATGGTCACACCACAATCCCTTCTGCTCTCTTCTCCGCTCAGGATCTTGGGCATGCATGCACATGTGTCCGACATGAGTTTAAACCACCAGGTCCAGGACTCGAACCGTGGTTGACTACATGGGAGTCCATGACATAGCCATGATGCCAACTGCTGGTCCCTACTGATTCTATTCTTTCTGCACTCTATAAATGGAATAACAAATTCTTCACGACACCACATATATTTATGACGTGGTTTACTGATTTTTTTTTTTTTTTGCTATAGGCACTTGTGTTCACCAGAGAAAGTTAGCAGTCATTCCTAAGGGAGGATGGCCAAGCCACAATCTCTTCTCATTCATTCTTTTCCTAGGATTTTGAGTAGGAATGCATTCACATGGGCCTGATGTGATTTTCAAGTCACCAGGTCTGGGATTCAAACCATAGTCAGCCATGTGGGAATCCAGTCCCTTATCCCCATGCCACCTGTTGGCCCGTTTTACTGAATATTTTAAGCCCAATGTTGAGACTTCTTGCTCAGAAAAAGATTCTTTTCAAAATATTACTGTTCATTGACAATGTACCAAATCACCCAAGAGCTATGGTAGGAATGTACATGGAGATTAATGTTGTTTTTATTCCTGCTAACACGACATCCATTCTGTAGACCATGGATCGGAGAATAATGTCAACTTGCAAGTTTTATAATTCGAGAAATACTTTTCATAAAGCTGTTCCTGTCACAGATAGTGATTCTTCTGATGGATTTGGGCAAAGTAAAGTGAAGGCCTTCTGGAAAAAAAAAAAAAAAAATCACCAATCACCATTCCATATGCAACTAGAAGAGGTCAAAATAATCTGCGTTTATAGTGGTTTGAAAGAAGCTGATAAAAAAAATAATAAAATTTAAAAAAAAAATAAAAAATAAATAAATAAAAAAAAGAAGCTGATAAATCTTTGTGAATGACTTTGAGGAATTCAAGACTCGGGAAGCATGAACTGTGGATGTAGTAGAAAGAGAAAGAGAACTAGAATTAGAACGAAAGCCTGACAATGTGTTTGAATCGGTGCAATTCCATGTTCAGACTTTAGTGGAGGAGAAGTTGCTTTTATGGATGAGCAAAGAGAGCGATTTCTTGCACTCGAGTCTGCTCTTGATGAAAAGAATGCTGTCAACATTATTGAAATAGCAACAGAAAATTTAGAATAGTACATAAACTTAGTTGATAAGGCAGTAAGAAGGGTTTAGAGGATTTACTTTAATTTTGAAATTTCTTCTAGAAGAAATTCTACACTGATTCAAATGCTATTGAATAGCATCACATTCTAAAGATAAATCTATCCTGAAGGAGCAACTGATGAAGCAAATGTCCTTGCTCCCTTGTTTCAAGAAATTGCCATAGACAACTCGACCTTCAGCAACCTGATCAGTCAGCATCCATCAAAACTGAAGAAAGATCCTCTACCAGCAAAAGACGACCACTTGTTGAAGGCTCAGATGGCCATCATCATTTTTTGTGTTTTTTTAGCAATAAAAAATTTTAAAATTAATGCACGAACATTGCTTTTTAAGACATGAATTTGCTATATATTTTATAAACTACGATATAGTGTAAACATAATTTTTATTCCATTATCTTCTACCTCCATATGTTTTCCTACTGGAAGGGTCATGATAAGCAAAACAGCATGATATGAAATCAAGCACAAGAGAAACGATGCAACTAAGACACCTAGAGACAAGACGTATGAGTGTATGAGATGCTGCTGGTGGAACAGCATACTTTTTTATAGTAATTTTACTTAAAAATTTTTTAAGGTTTATTTATTTATTACTTAAGTGGGAAAGACACAGAGAGGCAGAGAGAGCACCTTAAACAGTGCTCTGATGCCATGATCTATCCCCAGTCTAAGCCAGCCCCTAACATGAGCTCATGTGTATCGGTGTATTCAAGGAGGTTTTAGGACTTGAATCAATCACTTTCTTATGTGAATCTGGATCTTAGAGCAGCTTGCTTTTTCCCACTGGCATCACTGTTTACCCTTAGAAACTTTCTAAAAATATGTAGGAGCGAGCGCTAAAATAATGATAAAAAGTGTAATATAGTAAATGTAAAAGTTAGTAACAGTTGTTTATTACCGTGATAAAGTATTATGTCCTGGGACCAGCAGATGGCATAATGATTGTGTCACTGGACTCCCACATAGTCCACCACAGTTCGAATCCCAGACCTGGCAGTTTAAAACCAACACTAGATGCATGCCCAAGAGCACTAGAGGAAAATAGATAAGAAAGAACTGTGGACTAACCACTTCCCACGGGGGGTGATTTCTCACTTTCTGTCTCTCTGTCTCTCCAGTGAGCACAGATGCCCTATAGCAAAAAAAAAAAAACAAAAAACCTCTCTAAAAAAAGTATTAAGTACTGTAGAAAATTTCATGCTACTTTTATATTACTGGTAGAATAGTAGGTTTGTTGACACTAGCCTCACCACAAATACGTGAGTAACACTTTGTGTTACAACATTACAACAGCTACAACACACTAGGCAACTGGAATTTTTCAGCTTCATTTTTTTGGGGAGAGGTTTTTGCTATAGGGTGCATGTGTTCACCAGAAAGACAGAGAGAGACAGAGAGATAAAAAGTGAGAAATCACCCCCCAGGGGTTATAGCCACACTGCAATCCCTTCTCTTCCAGTCTCCATTTGGGATCTTGGGCACGCACACACACACGCCTGGTGTGAGTTTAAGCCACTGGGTCCGGGAATTGAACCATAGTCAACTACATGGGAGTCCAGCAGCATAGCCATTATGCCATCTGCTGGTCCCTCAGCTACATTTTAATCTCATGGGCCCACTGTCCTATATGTGGTCTATTATTGACCAAAATGTTGTTATGCTATGCATGACTGTAATTAGAGTTAAATGCGTTCTTTAGGATAGTGTCTAATCCAATGTAACTGATTTTATATACTAGGAGAATAAGACACAAACATGCACAGAGGGAAGACTGTGAAGAAGCAGGGTACAGCCATCTGTAAGCCAAGAAGAGTAGCCACAGTTAAAAGTAACCCTGCTGACACTTTCATTTTGGACTTGCAGATTCCAAAGTTATCAGAAAATAAATTCTGTGTTTAAGGTGTCTGTGGTCTTTTATTATGGAAGCCTTAGCCAACTAATGCACGCACCCTACTCTCTCCAGTGTAAATTGTTTCTTCTCCTCCCTCTTAGATGCCATAAGCACATGACCAAAATGATAAGAAATTGTTGTCTCTAGGTATCTATAAAATATTGTGATTTTTCATTTGTCTATCATAGCTTTGAAATAGAACTTAAAGACGTAGTGAAACTGATCAAGAAATCTACTTAATTGTTCCCTTTAGCTCTGCTAGTTTTTATATATCACTTTCTGATTCCTCATTTGTAACATTTATTTCCATTATTTTTTTACTTTCACAATGAAATACAATCAAAAGTAATTTTATAGAATTCTTTATTTTCATGTCCTTTTAACTTATAAAAAAATATGTGTGCTGAGATTTCTCTGATAAAATTTTAAACAAAGTGGTCTCTGCTGGGAGCCATAATTAATAAATATCATCTAATAAACTTTACACACTTAAAAAAAACCTCTCCCTGAATATATACATCCTCAGCTACATAGACATTTCATTATTTATGATTATTTTCTAGTAAACCTGCAGAAACTCTATCTATTGCTTGTTTAAGGACCAGGAAATTATAACCTGTTATACTCTTACTTTCTGATTATTTATGAAGAAGTTCATACATAAAATACTGCACATAATTTAATATATATGCATACATATATGTATATGTACACAGATATATATGTTATATATAGACACATGTATTACTTATGGTACACAGATATATATGTTATATATAGACACATGTATTACTTATGCTTATATATGTGTGTATATGTTTATATATGTATGTATATATGAATAAACAATTGTTTATATATATGTGTGTGTGTGTATATATACACAAACAAGTATTATTAATGCCAAAACAAATGCCTAATGTTTCTCAGTAATGTATATTCATATTGATGTCAGACTATATATTTTTTATTGCTTTTAGTCAAGTTTGTATTATGTCTTATTTTCGGGCTCTCAATTAAACTTTCTACTTTTAGTTTCAGCATCGTTTGACTTTATATCCACACTCACTTCAGTGTTCATTGACATTACACACACACATATGATTTCCAGGCTTGTGGCAGTTAAATCATGTAAAACAAATTGAAAACACTTGTATTGCTTAAATATATAAATATCACTTCAATACTTTTTCATAATTGACTCCAGTAGACTTTTTATTTTTGGAGAGGTTTTAGCTATAGGGTGCATGTGCTCACCAGAAAGACAGAGAGAGAGAGAGAGAGAGAGACAGAAAGCGAGAAATCACCCCCCAGGGGGGATGGTCACGCCGCAATCCCTTCTCCTCCATTCTCCTCTCGGGATCTTGGGCATGCAAGCACACGAGCCCAGCATGAGTTTAAGCCACCGTGTCCGGTACTCAAACCGCGGTCGACTACATGGGAGTCCAGCAACATAGCCATTATGCCAACTGCTGGTCCTGACTCCAGTAGACTTTTGAAGAACTCTTTAAATTTTGGTTTAAGGCAGGAAAATGGAACTGACTAGAGGTCATTCTATTTGGAAACAATGGCCTCAGGAAGGTAAGAGATTTTTTCTATGATGTAGACTAAATTATCCCAGAGATAAAAACACATATTGGATTTAGGCTTTTGGAATTAGGACCAGATACAAGACAAACATGTGTTTTATTATAATTATAATCTGGCAAAAAATATATTATCTTTAATGGCCCCTTTAAAAATATTATCTCTTGAACTTCTGTTAATAAAACAAACAAACAAACAACAAACAAGGTTAAAAAGGGTGACCCCAAGGGAACTAGCAGTTAGCCTAATGGCTATGTCACTGGACTCCCACGTAGTCGACCGTGGTTCGCATCCCAGTGGCTTAAAACTCATGCCGGGCACATGTGCGTGTGTGCCCAAGATCCCGAGAGGAGAATGGAGGAGAAGGGATTGCAGCGTGACCATCCCCCCTGGGGGGTGATTTCTCGTTTTCTGTCTCTGTGTCTCTCTCTGTCTGGCAAGCGCAGGTGCCCTATAGCTAAAACCTCAAAAAAAAAAAAAAAAAGGGGGACCCCAAGGCTAAAAAAACCCAGGAAAGGGAAGCCCCATTACAGCCGAAATCTGGTCCAAGTTGGGACATAGACAGATATTACAGATCTGCCATGTATTCTAGAAAGGCCATGTACAAGAGGAGCTAATTGACCACTAAATACAGGATTGAAAAGAAAAAGGAGAAGGTTCTCCCACTGCTTTCCTGAAGCAGCTGAGCAGTGACTTGCTACTTGTTACTGGACCACTGGTTGTCAATCGAGTTCCACTGCATAGAACGCACCAGAAATTTGTCATTGCCACCTCCAGGAAAATTGATATTAGCAAAGTAAAAATTCCAAAACACCATACCAATTCTTACTTCAAGAAAAAGAAGCTGCACTAGCCCAGACACTAGGAAAGTGAGATCTTCAACACAGAGGAGAAATATGAGATTGCACAGCGGCACAAGGCTGATCAGAGAGCTGTGGGCCTGCAAATTGTACCGAAAATCAAAGCTGTTCCTCAGCCCCAGGGCTGCCTGCCGTCCATGTTTGCCCTCACAAACGGAGTCTATCCTCACAAACTGGTGTTCTAAATTTCTTGCCAAGAAGCTAATTTAATAGCTGATCATATAAAAAGGAATAAAACGAAAACTAGAATGTAATTTTTCTATTTTCTGAAAGTGTGAGTGCATATTTTGCCCCTCTGTCCATTTTATATCTTGTAAAGGGAAAATTTCCTCGTTAAATCAAAAATCCATCTCCTAATTCCTGATTTGTTAGTTCATCATTTTCACACTACAAAAACTGAACTCATCATTTGCCATTACCTGGTTCTCTAATTTTTGTACTGGTGGACAATATTATTTTCCAGAAAATACAGAGATAGTTTATTTTGCTTAGCTTTTTTGTCTCTTTCTTTTCTTTACCTTGCCCCTTGGTATAGAATGCTGCATTTCTGGGAGTTTCTTTTTTTACTTTAGCTACATATAAGTAGAGTTCTATGAGAAATTATCTTTAAAAATATCCATTTTCCTCAATGAACACTATCTACAAGGAGAAAATCATATTACATTGTGGTATGGTAGCCATTTGATTTGATTGGAAAGGCGACATAAGTCCGACCTGGCTTGCCTGCAGTGTATCAAATTCTTAGATTACTCATC
>NW_006202376.1:351340-363272 GCF_000334495.1 Tupaia belangeri chinensis | reverse complement strand
ACAAGGCATCCCAGAATGGCTCTTTAATGCCACATGCTGCTTGGCCTCTTTTCTATACTTAAAGCCCTGGTCTCAGTGGTTACTCTGTGCATAGTCATGGTGGTCATGGTAGGGTGCATCTAGTTTTGCCCAGTTGGTATGCTTAAGTGGGAGAACTATGAGAAAAGTAGACTAGAAAGTTTAACCTAAGTTTTTCCTGCTTTCACTGGAAGAAGGTGTTGAATATTTCAAAAGTCTCATATACATTCTTATTTTTGTGTATAGGGGGTGTTTAAAAAAATGCATTTCAATACTCCTGAGAAATGCATAATTCTGAAATAAAAAGTATCTGTATAAGTTTAGATATACTATGTTTGTTAATCACCTAAGTATAGAAAGTTTTATGGACTGTTCAATGTTTTCCAAACATGCAGATATTTTTTTCTAATTACAGCTGCTATTTTTAATGACACTCGAAATTTTAATTAGACATCGCCTGCCAGTGGTTACCCTACAGATCTTTACACTAGGTTTGACATAAATAATAACAGAGGAAACAAGTAGCACTATAAATCTGACATTTTCTGTGGGAAAATACAGAAATATTAAAATATTAGGGCTGATGTGATAGAGTCAAAATCAACAAATGATTACCATGAGACATCTTTGAAGTTTCCTTAACATTGCTGTCAGTTGAAAGCTGACAAAGCAAGAACTGTAAAGTATATGGGAATATGTATATAGTAGCCCAGGAAGGTAGCAAATTGGAAATATGTTCATAGCCATCTACTGGGAAGCTGGGGTGGAAGGTGGATGAAGGACACTTGTCAAGCTAAAGATAAGGACATGTAATTACCTAGTTAAGTAGAAATGAGAAGTATACTGCTATTTGGATTATAGTGATACATGCTTTTTTTTTTTTCTGTTCTTCACAGGATGATATGGGGGAGACAGTGATCTGCATACACTAGTTTGGGTCTCTCCAAGGAATTCATTAATTAGTTATGTGACTAGAACATTTCATTTCTGTAGACCTTGACTTTATCTTCCTTAAAATGAACGAGCAATTTTCAACAAGTTGTCTTTCTGTTACTTTCCATCATGAATACTTCATATTTAATTATCAGAAACCTATTATATGGAATTACTTAAAATCAAAGGGAAGTAAGGAAATACATGTGGCATACTTACTGTTCTTTAATCTTCATGCTGCCTTGATTAAGAAGATCAATAGACCATTTTTATTTTCTTTGTACAGGAGATGAAATATTTAACTTATTTTTTAATGTACATATATCTATTGCATGCCCACTACCTGCCAGATACTACCCTAAGCATTGGAACAAAATAGTAAACATATCGAACTAAAAATATTTACAGCCAGGGAAATAATCAATGGCATGAAGAGACAATTTAAATCTGAAAGAATGTTTACAATGCAGATATCTGATTGAGTTCATATCCAAACTATATGAACAAATAACTCAGTAGCAAGGAAAAGAAGCCAATTAAAAATGGTCAAAGGACTAGAATAAGCATTTCTCTAAATAAAACATACACATGGCTAATAGGGATATGAAAAATGTGCAAAATCACAAAACATCATAAAATGCAGTTAAAAGCACAAAAGTGTATCATCTGACAACTGATATAATGGCTATTATCAAAGAGACAAATAATTAAGGTTGGTGCAGAGGTGGAGAAAAGGGAATTCTTGTACAGAAAAGAGAATGCAAATTAATGTCACTGTTATGGAAAAGAGCATGAATATTTCTCAAAAACTGTAAAATAGAATTCCATATGATTTTGGAAGTCCTACTATGAGTATCCAAAGGAAATAAAATTAGTATCTTCAAAAGGTATCTGCATTCCATATTCATGACATGACATTGTTCACAATAACCAAAATATGGAATCAGCCTTTACAAATAATAAGATTCTGTGATTATGACACCATGGGTAAACCTAGAAAATGTGTTTCTGTTGCTGCTCTGCTGATGTAATAGTTATTTTTATGTACTTGGAGATATATATTTGATGACCACTTCACATTCATTGACCTTAATCCATGGAACCAAAATCAGCAATATTTCTTACAAATGGTTGTGTCTTCTATTTGTATAAATATCATATCAATGTTGTTAACAGATTTCAGTGTGTCTTCCACGATTCCTGCCCCTAAGCATTAGTACCCAGTATCACGCCCGCAATCTGAATAAGGAGAGAGCCTGTGATGGTCCCCGTCAATTCAATATGACAAAGGTCAAGGGCATTTGCATACTTATTTAGGGTTTCGAGTTAATGAAAAGGGTGATTGGGACCAGTAGATGGCATAATGGTTACATCACTGGACTCCCATGAGTCAACCACGTTTCGAGTCTCAGACCGAGAGGCTTAAAACTCAACCCCGGGCCTGTGTGTGGGCATGTGTGTGTGTGCACACGTGCGTGTGTGTGCCCAAAAATCTTGAGAGGAGAATGGAGAAGAGATTGTGGCATGGCCATCCCCCCCACCCCACCCCGGGGATGGGGAGGCAATTTCTCACTTTCTGTCTCTCTGTCTCGCTCTGTCTATCTGGTGAGTGCATGCACCCTATAGCAAAAATCTCTCTCTAAAAAAGAAAAGGGGCTGGTTTTGCCCTGATGCCACAGATTGTTGTTGTTGCTGGCTGTGAAGAAGCAAGCGTGAGGAAGCCCTGCAAGGTATAATGGGTGGTCACTAGGAGCAGAGGGCCATGGCTAGCCAGAAGAGAAGCCTCAATCTTACAGCCACTAAGAAATTCCCTGATTAGGAAATGGATATTTACCCAGCCCAACCTCTGATGAGAGTGTAGTCTCAATCACTAAGTGTACTGAGAACTGAGGGAATGTGGTGCAGAAAACTGAATTCAGACAGACCTGGCATCTTCTTATTCTGACAAGGCGAGTGTGCATGACTGTAAGAGAGGGAGCGAGAGACTCCACAGGCCAGCTTGCAGTTCTGAATACAGAGACTGAGAGAACAAACGTGTGTGTGTTTAAGCCGTTATGTTTGTGGCAGCCTATTAGACAGCATTAAAACATAACTGCTTTTCAGATCCTAAGGAATCAGAATCTGCATGGCCATTTCAGTTCAGCTATACGGCAAGGGTTTTTCTAAGGATTTAAGATCTCTGCCATAGTGTATGTCTTTGGGATTTCTGCATAAGGAAGGTCCAGTTTATACTATTTGTATTCTGCTTATGCTTGCTTCCTCTGATTTTCTTTTTCTCTGTGTTCTATTTTCCTTCCTCTCTGTCCTTCTCTCCCTCTCACCCTCTTTCACTCATAGCATGTGGCTAGTTAGTTATTGATTTGTTTGTCATAAAACAAACATGTATTAGTTAATGGAAACAAAAGTACAGATATATAAGAGGGATCAATTTTAGTATTATGAAGAACAACAGTTGAGACCAGCGAACAGCTAACGGTTATGTCACTGGACTCCCACGTAGTTGACTGCAGTTGGGGTTTCAGACCCGGTGGCTTAAAATTCACACTGGGCATGTGTGTTTGCAGGCCCAAAATCCTGAGAGGAGACTGGAGGAGAAGGAATTTTAGCATGGCCTTCCCCATCAGGAGTGATTTCTCACTTTCTGTCTCTCTCTCTCTGTGTCTGGCAAGCACAAGCACTTTATAGAAAAACTCTCTTAAAAAAAATAAAAGGCAGTATGTTGTGATGATGCTCAGGGGATGAATGCAAATTAATAAAAAAAATTTTTCAGAAGAAAAAAAAAGGCATTAAAAATACCCATCTGATGACTGCAGTAAGCTATATAGCCCTAGCTAGGTGTTACTTTATAGTATGTTCATTCTATTCACTGAGGTTTATGCCTAAAGTCAGACTTGTGTTCATGGATATGTATATTTCAGCTGTGCTTGCTATTGGAAATATTTAGATTTATTAAGATATTTAGTGAAACAATAAAATGGGGGAGGCAGAGAAAGCAACAATAGATACAAGACACAGTGTGGGAGGAGGGTGGGAGATGGCAGAGGGTGAGATAGGCAATCAAGGATGGGAAAAAAGGCAAAATATACAGAAAACAAGAAATGGAAAATTATGTGTTGACAATAACACATATGTTGATGTGCTTGATTGAGCCAATATACAGTGTACTGTGAATAGAAAAATCTCATTTTGTATGCTATAATGATGTACAGTGAATGAATGTAAATAAATAAATAAAAATAAATAAATAAATAAAATAAAAGGCAGTGTAATACAGTTAAAAATAATTTACTGTATTTCTCACAGAGGCAAAAAAAGGTGGGGGGTATTTGAAATTTTTCAACACTTAGTAATGACAAATATTTAAGATGAGGAACCTGCTAATTATCCTGATTAAATCATTACACATTGTATGTTTATGCTGAAAAAAAAATCACATTGCATAACATAATTTGAATAATTACATGTCACAAAAATCTACATTTTACATATCTATAAACTAGCGATATACAACAGGAAATAGAATTGTTATAATAGCATAGCATTGGTTTATAAATAAACAACATTGTAACTATGTGGTAATGAGATAGGTCTTTAACTAGATTCTTTTAAAGGAGAAGTCCTTTAAAAGATAAAAGGTATCCAAATGGTGCATGTCTATTTTTCTAATGTGAGATGAAATATTAAAAATAAGAATATTGAAGCACATACCTATGCTCAGATTTTATGCAGTAAAACAGTATTTATAAAAGGAAACTAAATTTCATACGATCTAAGAAAAGTCAACTTTTCAATTCCTTATTGCTGTGGTTACTCTAAATATACCAACTTTAATCTGTATTTGCCTGGCTAACCTCTGGAAAATTCTACTTAGTCTAGCATAAGGATTTAAATATTTTGCATAGTAAATATGTACTGTTAATACATATCTTGAGCCAAGACATCTTATTAGTTATACTTTTACTCTTCATATGTTGACATGAAGCATTATATACCCTGAATTTACTATGTAAATTCAAACTTCAAATAAAGACTCCCTAAGTCTCAAATCACTGTCAAGTTTACTCAGTGGTGTCATTTCGCTAAAAATTCACTCTTAATATTCCTTAGCAAATAAATCTCTTCTGAACTGATCTTTTATTTTCAAAATATAGAGTTCCAGTACAAAATATATATATTTTTTTTTTTTGAGAGTTTTTGCTATAGGGCATGTGTGCTCACCAGAAAGAGAGAGACAGAGAGACAGAAAGCAAAAAATCACCCCCCAGGGCGGATGGCCACACTGCAATCCCTTCTCCTCCTTTCTCCTCTTGGGATCTTGGGCATGCATGCACATGTGCCTGGCGTGAGTTTAAGCCACTGGGTCCTAGACTCAAACAGCAGTTGACTACATGGGAGTCCAGCGACATAGCCATTATGCTAACTGCTGGTCCCAAAATGTAAACATGCATGGAGATGTAGTATCTGTACACCTGTAATAGGTTAAATGTGTATGAAATAGCAGAACATTAAAAGCCCCATACATATTGAATCTGATCTCGAACCTATGTATCTCCCCCTACCTCTCAGGTAAAGTAGCATCAATGAAAATGAGAATCTTAGGACTATGAACCAAAGGTCAACATTTAGCAGTATTATTTTTCCTTCGTCACTACTTTGCCAAGTGACATTTTAAGACTAGGATAGAGTGTATTTTCTATTTTGAGATTTTATTTTTTAAAGTCCTATGCGATCAAAATAATAGATGATGTTCAGTTAGTTAAATTGAAGAGTCAATCACCAATCCTAAACGACATATAAAATGACACATGAGTCATTTTGTATCAGAATAAAAATGTTTCTCCTGCCGCTGAAGTGAATCTTTAACCATCAAAGGCCTGCATATTTAACAGATCACTCAGCCAGAGCAATACTGTCAAAAAGGACAGTGATGTCAGAATGAACTATATAGGCTCCCTGATTAATAGAAGTCCCCATATGATGGAGTAAGTTACAACCTTAATGTACAAATAATGAACCTCTATTAAAAGGAAGGGTATCATAAATCAAAATGCTATAGAAAAACCATAAACCTGTGGCAGCATAATGGCCACCAGGACCTAAGCTATATTAATCTTGTGTGGTGCAATATCACTTCTGTAGGAGAGATAACTAAATTCCCCATATGAATGTGAATTATGAGTGTGATAAAGGTTCTGGACTCTTCATTTAAGTTAATGGCAAGGTTCATATTGAGATATCCCCTGGTTAGCTCCTCTCCTCACTCTTCCTTGAACTCTGCAGCTGCAAAGACAAATATCACCATGCTGTCTTCATCCGAAGTCTTTCATTTGTCTAAAATACCCTAGGAAATAAAGAAAAATAAAAAAAAGAGCGTGAACTTGGGACCAGCAGATGATGTAAGGATTACGTTGTTGGACTCTCATGTAGCCGACCGCTGTTCCAGTCCTGGACCCAACAGCTTCAAACTTAGATTGGGTGCGTGTGCGTGCGTGCCCAAGATCCCTGGAGGAGATGGGTGGTGTGGTCAATGCCCCCAGGGGATGTATTATTGGTTATAATTATCGACTATGGATAAGACAAATTTTAATAGGATGGAAAATATAAAGTTTATATTTTTTATATATTTTAATACTTTTAAAAGTTATTTACATCCAGTCATTTTCTATTAGAATTTTCTCATAGTGTGAAAAATGTGCTTCAATATAATCTGGATCAAAGACTAACAATGTATACTGCTTTTAGCCATACAGGTGTTAGTTGTAACAGGTCATATTTTAATTATTTCACTGATATAAGAATGGAAAATGTATTTGTCTATAATAAATTTAACCTCAAGTTTCTGCAGTAAATTCTTTTATATTATTAATTCATATATATCTCATTAATTTCCAGGTCTCTCCCATCCCATCAGACAAGTCTACTATGTTAATTCAGTCAATTCAAGATGCCACCTGTTTCCTTCCATGTGTGCCATGGTGATCTTTTTTTTTTTTTTTTTTTAAGAGGTTTTTGCTATAGGGCACTTGGACTCACCAGAAAGAAATCACCCCCAGGGGAGATGACCACGTCGCAATCCCTCCTCCTCCATCTCTTCTTGGGGTCTTAGGCGTGCACACACATGTGCCCAGTGTGAGTTTAAGCCATTGGGTCCAGGACCTGAACCACAGTCAACTACATGGGAGTCCAGCGACATAACCATTATGCCAATTGTTGGTCTTGATTATTTAAAATATAATTAGTTAATTTTATTTACTATTATTATTAGTTTTTAATTTGCTATAGGACATGTGCTCACTAAAGCAATACAGAGAAAGAGAGAGAGAGAGAGCATGCGAGCAACCAGGTCTGGAACTTGAACTGTACACCTGCCAGCACCTGGTAATTCATTTTTCTAGGCCTGTGATTACTGGCTTTTTTTCAGTCATGTGGAATTCCAGGGGGTCTTTCGTTAACAAAACTCTGTTGTTTTTAATATCTATGGTGGGATTCACCATCCCGCATTCTGTTGTATTTATTATCTATGGTAAGATTCATGATCCCAGCAGGAGAGCAAGGTTATATATAAAGTCCTGGTTATTCATGTCTGAATTTTGAAGTCGCTTAAGAAGATGGTAGATATCTGATGGCCTAAACATTCCATAAATAAATGTTCTATTCCTAACATAATATAATCAAAAACAAGTAGGAACACGATTATATTTCCAGAGAGTGTCAGAATACCAAAAATATAAGAATATAGGCCTGAGCATATAAAAAAATAATGTGTTCCATAACAGCAATTTCAACTCTAGATATACTCAAAGAATTAAAATCAGGATTTTGAAGATGTATCTTCATTTTTAGAGAGAGATTTTTGCTATAGATTGTGTGCACTTGCCAGAGAAACAGAGAGAAAAAAGAGAAAAATCATCTCCTGGAGGATGCTGACACCACAATCCTTTCTTCTTCATTCTCCTCCCAGGATTTTGGGCACAGACACAAATGTTCCCAGGATGAGTTTTAGCCACTGGTCTGGGGCTCAAACCATGGTTGATCACATGGGATTCCAGCGATGTAATCATTACTCCACCTGCTGGTCCCTTGAAGACATATCTTTACACCCATGTTCATAGGTAGTAGCATTATTCTCGGTAGCTAAATTGTGGAAGCAACCCAAATGTCCATCATCAGACATTTGCATAGGCAAAATGTAGTACAGATGGCCCTTTGTATTCAAAGTTCCTACATCTGTGGACTGAACCAACTGCTAATCCAAAATATTCAGAAAAAAACTAGTTTAGAATAACCTGATGACTTAATAAAAAATAGCATGCCTATAAACACATAATTAGAGGAATTGTGTGTGTGCGTACATTTGCATGTGTGTGTGTGTGTGTGTGTGCCCAAAATTCCAATGAGCACACATCCACTGGTTAAAAAAAAGAAAAATCATAGCTAGGTACTGTAAGGATGGATACTGAGAAAAAGCAAACATTCAAGTAGGAAAAATTTCAGAGGACTGTAGAGTCATGGATGTTACCCCACAACACAACTAGATCAAAAGATCAGCTACCTAGATATATAAAAAAAAATTCAATAAAAATATTGAGCCAACATCTTCATAACTTAATTCTTATAAATCTCTGTTCGTATGAGTAAGATAGAGATAAATATATACAGGGCATATACATCGTCTTTCAGATACTCATTTTAATGGTAGATAAGAGCATAAATTGAAAAATTACAACACAATGAATTAAATGACACAGTTTTCGTTAACATCTTTTCTGAAATACATTGTTTGAAGAGAGTCTACATGAAAATGAGTGTCTCTGAAACAAAATGTCAATTACAAACTGACAATGGAGCACAACCAGCCTTATATTTCTCATAGAAATAAAACACAGTGTATTCTTGGAAAACATTCCCTTAGTGGTGAGGTAATTAAATTAACACAGCCATTTTTGTCTTCAATATAGATTATACTTTGGAGTAAAAAATTCACTATAGAAAAAAATAGAACTAAATACATACTATCTCTGCAGTTGAATCTATGGGGAGTCCATTGGTCAAACCTTATATTTCATTGTTTTAGATAAGTGATGTGATATTAATGACAAGTCTAAGATCATTAAATGTTGTTATTTAGAAGATGGCCTTATGCACTTAAATTTTTCATAGTAGAACATAATGGAGGAATTTGCAGAGCATACATGTAATCATAGCATTACTAATTGGTAGAATTCTATTCCAGAAGTAACTGTTGAAACAAACATTTTTATAGAACATGAATGATTCTGTGAAATTTTTAGTGTTATTTTTAATATCTTATAATGTGAGTAGCTAGGAAAAACTAACCACATGGATTTTAAGCTTAAAGTGAAAACAAACAGAACAAATAGGATCATGGCCTTATATTAATCTTGAAGACACTTTAAAAGATAATGATAATGTATGTATTTTACATAAAAGCATAGTGATGAAATAAAATATTTCTATGTAGAACTGAGTATATCATTTTCCAGGCTAAGAGCTGACATTTTGTTGAGCATTCAGCAGCCGTACAAGAGTGATGAAAACCACAAAATAGACCAACTGACTATTCGTTTCTTGTAAGACTGACCATGAGTTTTTGCCAAAATCAACGGTTTTATTTAGGATGTATGGTCTAAACAATTACAAATTTTCATTCATTATAATGCAAAAAAACAAATATTTATTGAGGCTAGCAGATGGCATAGTGGTTACGTTCTTGGACTTTTTTTTTTCCCTCTTTCTTTTTTAATTTATATATTTATTTTTATATTTTTTGACAAACATTTAATTTCAAAAAAACTTTTCCTCATACCTCATAGTTCCTGACAGTTAATAAACAACTTTCAAAATTTCAAAATACTGAATTTTAAAGATAATGCTTAAAATATTTCTTATAATTTTGTTTGTGACTCTATAACAACAGAGACAGTATGGTTTTAAATATTTTTGAGAAAATATTTACATGTCAAATTGTTGAAAAGTAAATGCCCAGCACACTAGTCACACATAAACCTTCTCAATTCAGCCCTGCCTACCAAATAATCTGTGATCTAGCATCTGGAGGCAAAGATCAGTCTCTTTTTCTTCCTTCAAAGTCTTTCTCAAGATAATCCTCTGGTGTGGTTTCTCTTTTGCGATCTCTACTGATTACAATGCTGGGCTGGAAAAGTCCAGGCTATTTTATGTTATAAATTCTTTCATATCTCTTCTCTAATCCTCTCTGCCAGGTAAAACTATTTATGGTGCCAGGCCATCTTCTAAGAGCTTCTGTTGGCTTCCTTGAGATCCACCTTAGTTTCATAGTTTTCTTTCTTTCTTTTTTCTTTGAGAGGTTTTCCTGTAGGGTGCATGCGCTCACCAGAAACACAGAGACAGAGAGACAGAAAGCAAAAAATCACCCCTGAAGGGATGGGGGATGGCCACACCTCAATCCCTTCTTCTTCATTCTCCTCTCCGGATCTTGGGCAGGACTGCACACTCACCCAGTATAAATTTAAGCAGGTCCAGGACTTGAACTGTGGTGGACTCATGGGAGTCCAGCAACACAGCCATTACGCCAACTGCTGCTGGTCCTAGTTCCATAGTTTTCTGATTAATCTTCAGGTATGACATCCCAGTCAAAGCCCTGTCTAATATTGAGTATTTACAATTTCTCATTCAATGCAACAAGCATTATTGAACTTATGCAAACAACCCTTCTACCACAAACTATATTTTCCAATTCCGGAGAGGTCAGGAAGGAAGAAAAGTTTATGTTTCCCTTTAAAGAAACAAACAAGAAAAAATATTTCAACAAATTTCTAAGGCTATCAACACCTCAAAAGAAAGTAAAATGCTTAAATTGGGAAAACAAAGCATGGTAAAAAAAATTAATAAAATCAGTAATATTTTCCTCGAAAGTCATAAAATTCTATTTCGCCAGTTCAGTCTTATGTTCAAACTCTCTTCTGTTGAATATGCAATGTTACTGTGGCCCAATCTTTTCATTTAAATCCTGGATGCCGGGGTCCGGCCTCGGCAGTGGAGGGTGGCTCGTACACAGGAAGGCGACACGGGTGTTCAGAAACAACAAATTAGACTGAGACCTCATTGCTCCTTAGCATGTTCTCAGCCAGCCACAGCCAGAGCCAGCTCCAGGCTGCCGCGCCGTGGCTAATAGGACATGCGTATTTATTGAAGGAGGTTTAGGAAGTAAGGAGGGTGAGGAGTAGTAAAACATTTACTCTAAGGAACAGGGTATACAAAGCATGGAGGCAATAATTATAAAACATGCTGTTTGTCTTGTCAGATCAGGTAAAATCAATCACAGTTCTCAGGATGAGGAAGTCCATTTGTCTGTTGTATCTTCTTAGATCTTGACTACTGGGAAGGGTCTTTTGAAGAGGGGGCTTGCAGGATGTTTGATAACTTCAGTCCCGGGCCAGGGCGATAACATTACTGGTTGCAAAGACCTAGATAGAAATCTTGTCTTGTTAAGTAAAGACACAGTTAATATATGGACTATCTATACATTACAACAACAGAGGGTGGTCTATGATCTTATATGGGAAAGGAAGATGATCTTACAGCTCAGGAGACAACACAGGATGTTTTATTAACAGTTTTTCATAGTCAACAGCACATAGATGAGAAACTCTTTGTAGTTGAAAGCTACCTGTTGCTTTAGATAAGAGCTCCCAGCTAAAATGGTTAATCTTTCTGTGGAGCCCTCAGCTTTGTTTATTCTGTTGTCCCATCCAGGCTTTTTCCCTTAATAAATCTGTGGGTTCCTGCATTTTGTTTGTTGAGTCTGTCAATTAGTGAGTTCTTTTGTTTTATCTCTGAGTCTCTGTTATGTGGTGAATGTGCTGACTTTGCTAGTGTGAGTTAACTTTGGCCTGTAGCTTTAACAAGGGGTATGTAAGTAAAACTAACCTTAAACTAACTTAGTCTACATATGCTTCTAATGCTAATTTGGTTTATACTA
>NW_006202376.1:322413-351294 GCF_000334495.1 Tupaia belangeri chinensis | reverse complement strand
AACAGTAAAACTCACGGCAGAGAAATTGAATACCGGCCAGTTCAAGGACACAAGGGAGAGCTCTTAAACTGGGCCCTGCCTCAGTTTCTTCCCAGTCCAGGCCCTGCCTTAGAATGGGAGGCAGCATCCTTACCAGCTTGTGTTGCCTGCATGGCCCCGTCACCTGGAAGTTAACATTCAACGTTATTATTGATATTTCTTGACCATTTCATTAAATTGATCATTTTCTTGGTTGCCTTTTGTTCCCTTATTTCTGTATGTGTCTTTAGTTTCCTGCTAGAGCACTACTTTCAGAATCTTTGAAGTGTGGGTCTGCTCTTAGGAAATTCTTTCAGGTCTTGTTTATCTGAGAATTTGTTTTCTCTCTCTTTCCATATGAAAAATAATCTTGCTGGGTATAGTATTCTTGGTTGAAATTATTCTCACTTAACACAAAATATATTTTCTCATTCTTTCCTTGCTCTCTTTGTTTCTGATGAGAGGTCTGAGGTTAGCCTGATTTAATAACCTTTATAAGTAACCTGACATTTCTCTCTCGCCAATTTTAGTATCTTGTCTTTGTCTGTAGATTTGGCCAGTCTGGCTATGATATACCTTGGAGAAGATCTTGGGTTGATTCTGTTAGGGGTCTTATGTATTTCTTGGGTCTGGGTATTTGAATACCTCTCTAGATTTGGAAAGTTTTCTTCCAAGACTTCATGGAATACATTATAAATGCCCTTATTAGTTTCCTCACCTACTGGGATACCAATTATGCAGATGTTTGGGCATTTAATGTTGTCTAGTACTTCTTGTATAGTATTCTCATTTTGGGGGGTTATTTTCTCAGGATTTTTTTTTTTGGTTGTTTTTTTAGATCAGAGGTTTTGTCTTCAATATCTGAGATTCAATTTTTTGCATGGACTAATCTGCTTTTAATACTTTTGAGGAAGATTTTGATTTCCTGAATTTTGATTTCCTGATTTCCTGAATTCCAGCCTTCAACTCTCACAGCTCCATTTGATTCTTTTTTACGATGTGTATTTCCTCTTTCAGATGATGGAAGAACTTTAGCACCTCCTGGAACTTATTGTCTCTTTTCTCCTGCACCTTCTGGAATTGTTATCTCTCAGATCTTGCATCTCTTTTAGTTTGTCACTATGAATATTCTTAATTCTTTATCAGACATTTCCACAAGTTCTACTGTACTATCTGTGGATGATGAAGGATTGTTCTTTTCCTTAGAGGATAGAAATTTTCTTGGTTTCTCCTGTTTCTTGTGCCTCTGTGGTGGTTTCTGGTCATTCTGTGACTAAATCTCTCCTCCAATTATCTGAATATGTCAGAAGTAGAAGGCAGAGTTGAGAGCATAGTTTCCCTGAACAGGCCAAAACACAGCTCAGCTTTAAAATGGATTCTTGTCTGAGTATTTTGGAAGTCTAGATGATCACGTTGCAGGACTCTTACACGACTTGATTGTGGTTCGAGTTCCAAACCTAGTTGCTTGAAAATCACTGCAGGTATGTGTGCATGTGTGCCTAAGATACCAGGAAGAAAATGGAGGAGAAAGAATTATAGCACGGCCATCTCCCTTCTCATTCTCTCTGTCTTTCTGGTGAAAGCACATGTCCTAAGGCAAAAAATAATAATAATAATAAAATAATATTTATTTATTTAACATATTTATTTATTTAACTTAGAATATTAGGTAAAATTTTGAAATTACTTTTATTTGCCACTAAAATTCATATTAAAAAAACAAAATGGGCCAGCAGGTGGCTTGGTGATTAAGGCACTGGACGCCTACATGGTCAACTGCATGGTTCAAATCCTCGACTCTGCAATTTGAAAATTATGCCAAGCATCATGTAGGTGAGTGTCCAACACCCCTAGAGAAGAATGGAGGAGAAAAGATTTCAGCACAACCATTCCATTGTGGAGTGATTTCTCACTTTCCTTCTCTCTGGCGAGCACATGTGCCCTATGGCAAAAATCTAACAACTAACAAACAAACAAACAAAAATAAACAATTTAAGCAATGCTTACTTCTACATATAGAGGATAATCAGTATTTAAATAATGAAAGCAAAGTTAAAAATCACTTGTCTCATCTATAAAACATACCAATAGGGTTGGGACAGTGGTCCAATTGTAAAATATAGCCCTTTTGAGACTGACTCACAAGGGAAGATTGCAGGTTACTGTTCAGAGAATTCCCTGCATTTCCCGGGTGTGCTTATGCTCATGATTAGCAGTTGGCTGAAACTGGGAGCAGATCATGACAGAAAGACCCTCTTGAGAGTGTTTATCTCTCTGTCTCTCTCTATCTCTCTCTCTGTGTCTATCTTACTCATGGACTGATTGAATGAATGAATAAATTAATGAAACTTTAAAAAAATACCAAAAGATCTTAAACATCTATTGAATATCACGCAAGGTAATAAATTATATGCAGTTATTACATGATAATTCAACCAATGTAGGGATAAATACCTTTCTATCTAATGATTCCACAAATAGAAATTTAAGGCTGCTTCCAATTTTTCTATTTCTCATAAAAGATGATTAAATTTTATTAAACTATTAGAATGAATTTTAAAAACTGGACATGCTGCATATTTTCACTTCCTTTTTATTTCTTTAATTATATTTGTCCTACATTATTTCAAACTCAGAGTTAATATACAATTTCATATCATCCAGTGCTTTAAGCATTAGTTGTAGTTGGGGATATAAGACAGGTCAAGGCTTAATTCCAAGTTATTTTAATTTTATAATTCCTTTCTTTTTTTTTTGATAGAGAGATTTTTCCTGTAGATTATGTGTACTTGCTGGACAGATGGAGAGACAGAGAGACAGAAAGTAAGAAATCATCCCTCCCCCTCAGGGGAGATAGCCACACTACAATCCCTTCTCTATTCTCCCCTCAGGATTTGGGACCTGAACATACATGTGCCCACTGTGAGTCTTCAGCCACTAGGTCTGGGACTCAAACTGTGGCCGACTACATGGGAGTCTAACGATGCAACGATTATGCCATCTGATGCCCCCCCCCCCCAGTTCTTATCATTTCTATTTCTTTCACATTCAATACATTTAACTTATGTTTTATCTCAGGAGACATATAATTCATAGACAAGGTAAGACGGCATGATTTGAGAAACTGTAAAATGTAATTGAATTAGAAGGGCTTTGTATTCTCTCTCCATAACCAACTAGAATTTAGATATAACTTTGCTCATGTGAAAAAAATAAATATGGCTATACTACTCAAAGAGATACCATGGAAAATATACATGTCTACACATGATATTCATATCTATAAGAGAAATTATCTTGTCGAAATTCAATAAATAGAAGAATTATTTTGATAGGGTCATTTTGTTATCCTAGAATTTTGAAAACTTAAATGTCACCTTTAGAAATGAAAGATTAAAACCACTAAAAATAAATAGATATCATCAATGGTTGCTCAGAATTACAACCACTATGCCTAGTCAAAATGATTCATACTTAGTATAGTTGAGAAGGGGGACCAGCAGATGGCGAAATGGCTACATCACTGGATTCTTTCTGTCTCTCTGATGCTGTCTCTGTGGCCAGTGCAAAAATTTCCCTAGGGACCAGCAGTTAGTGTAATGGCTATGTCGCTGGACTCCCACATAGTCGACCACGGTTCGAGTCCTGGACCCGGTGCCTTAAACTCACGCCAGGCACGTGTGCGTGCGTGCTCAAGATCCCGAGAGGAGAATGGAGGAGAAGGGATTGCGGCGTGGCCATCCCCCCCCCGGGGGGTGATTTCTCGCTTTCTGTCTCTCTGTCTCTCTCTGTCTGTCTGGCGAGCGCACGCGCCCTATAGCAAAAACCTCTCCAAAAAAAAAAATACATACATATATATACATGTATATATATAAACACGCACACATATATACACAAACACATATACAAACATATATATATACATATATATATATTTGAGAAGAAATATAAAAAATATATTCAGTATTTATATTTAATTTAAATCATTGCACTATAAATTAATAGGAATTTTAAAACTATAATAGAAGGGAAAAAAGATAAATTGTCATTATGCTATCATTTTTTAACAGTGTTAACTATTGAATAACTCCATACAACTTCAAGTAACTATATTATGACATTACATGGAATGGTCCAATTTTAGTATGTATGTACTTATTTCTTTGGATGTGATACATTTCATGCTATGCAAAAGAAATATTCTATAGTCAATAACTGATCATTGTTTTTTGAATATAGTATATGACTTGCAACAGAAGACAGTGTGTGGTATCCCCATGTTAATTTAGGTTGAAATATAAATTTATCTTATTTTTTAAAAAGAATTATTTAATTTAATTAATTTATTTACTATTTTAATTTGACTAGAGAGGGACAGAGAGAGACAGCAAAAGAGAGAGTGAGAGAAAGTTGAAAGCAAGTCACTAGGTTCGGTCTGGGACTTGAACCATGGTCGGCCCTGTTGGAGTCCAGTGCTCTTAACTACCATGCCACCTGCTGGCCTGAAATATGATTTTATTAAAAAGCTTACAGAAGCATTTTGTGTCATAATTAAATATGCAAGTTTGTATATTTTCCAGTTTGTAAAATTTGTTGCAAGAAATCTCTCGGAAAAACTGGTATTTTTATATATCTACTGAATTTATGTAGCATATGTCACATAAAGCACTTATGCTCTTATAAAGTAAAAATATCAAATAAAAACTGTAAATATTTCAAGTGCAAAGTAGTATAGATTGTAACTGGGAAAACAAAATAATACATTTCAGTAAGAAAAAGTACTATACTGATTGTGCATTGTTTATTAATTGACTCTCCAACAATAGGATAGCTTTAGCTGATCCAATTTCTCTCTCTCTCTCTCTTTCTGGCCAGTTAGCATCAATTTCTCTACCTAAGATATGATAATTCTATCATTTTGCTTTTTAATGTTCCATTCGTCTATCGAGTGGCTATCACTCTTTTATGTGCAATCTTACAAGTTGTATGTGCACAAAAATACAGGTGACAAAACATTAGCATTTACTAGATTATGCAAAAACATGACACACAGAGGTAGCTGTCTTTTACTTTTAACGAAGGCATTTACTATAGTGAAAACTGTAATATATGAAGTATGAAATTCTTCTAGTGACAGCCAGGAAAATCAGACAGTACCTAAATTGGATGTCATGTCAATGTATAAAAATTGTTCTTGTCAACCATGTTATTGAAAGTGACATCCTCACAACCTTATATAAGTGTTTTGATTGATGGCATAGTCAAATAAATGTAATAAAGAACAATGTAGCATTTGATATATAGTAACCTGTTATCAACCTTCTTTAAAATTTGGGTTTTTCAACTTTACTTCCTGTTGGTTTTAGTGTTTAAAAAGAAAATTCAAGTGACAGATTACTATTATTTTACTGCTTTTTCTCTAGGCATATACATGTTACAAAAATAAATTTGAGATGTTTTTAAATATCCTTAATTGTCAATATTATTCTATTTATACAATTGAGTTTAGAGAATAAAAGTAAACATGAAAAAATTATTTTACTTTTTTAAATTTTGAAGTATATCATAAAGTGTCTTACCTAAAAAGTATTTTATTTACTTCATATTTTTCTTTGATAACTTCATTTCCAAAAGAATTCAATAATTTAAGTCCAGTGTATTTTTAAACTTGATTCCATTTTATTCTCTAATGATGCACCTAGAATTTAAGAGACATTCCATATGTTTTTTAAATTAGAGCAATTAATGGCATAGATTAAATCAGAACATGCAAAAATCATTGAAATAAATCTTGAAATGACCTTAAAAAGCAGCTCATCTAATAGTTCATCTTCTCCTTTTGTGATAATATTTGTTCTCTGCATTAGAACTAATGATATCGTGGTTATGAAAGCATTTGGTGTCCTATAAGCTCAAAGATACTATGGAAATAAACCATTTTATTCTCATTTTACTCATCTTTCATGTATACATAATTCAAATGAAATTCAGTAAGGATTATGTGCCTATGAAGCCAGTTCAGTCTGAATTTACTTGGAAATTGTGGTAATGTGTTAAAATATTATAGATTGTGTGTGGATTTGCCTTTATGTCTGTCTATCCTTATATTAAAAGGTTATTTTTTTTTTTTTTTTAAGAGTTTTGCTATAGGATGAGTGCACTTGCTGGAGAGACAGAGAGCCAGAAAGAAAGAAATTACCCTCCAGGAGAATGGTCACATCGCAACTCCTTCTCCTCCATTCTCCTCTCTGAATCTTGAGCATGCATAAGTTTTAAATAGCCAGGTCTGGGACTTGAACCAAAGTTAACTATGTGGGAGTTCAGTGATGTAACCATTACAACATCTGCTGGTCCAAAAATGTTATTGAAAATATGTTTTAAAAGACGATTTACTTTCAGTGACAATATGACAAATTTGCCAAATTATGATATTAAAAAAATCCACACTTTGCATTAATAAATAAAACTTACTTTCTTCAAGAGAAAAGAACAAATTAAAAACTAAAATGATGAGGTCAGCAGGTGGCATAGTGTTTCAGGTGCTAGACTCTCACATGGTTGACTGCAGTTTGAATCCTGGACCCAGTGACTTGAAACCCTCGCCAGGTGCATGTGCATGCATGCCCAAAATCTTGAGAGGAGAATGAAGAAAGTGTTGCAATGTGGCCATTCCTCTGGTGAGTGGACGTGTATAGCAAAACATCTCTCTCAAAACAAAGCAAAACAAAAAACTAAAATATTTTCTTTTCTTTTTTTTGGAGAGATTTTCGCTATAGGGCGCGTGCGCTCGCCAGACAGACAGAGAGAGACATAGAGACAGAAAGCGAGAAATCACCCCCCAGGGGGGATGGTCACGCCGCAATCCCTTCTCCTCCATTCTCCTCTCGGGATCCTGGGCACGCACGCACACGCGCCCGGCGTGAGTTCTAAGCCACCGGGTCCGGGACGCGAACCGCGGTTGACTACGTGGGAGTCCAGCGACATAGCCATTACGCTAACTGCTGGTTCTCTAAAATGTTTTCGTTTTATAGCATTACATATTCTATAATTCAAAAGATTCTATATATGTTTTTCTATACATTTTGCTCAATATATTTTCCCAAAATAAACACCCCATCCTCTATTTTTAAAAAATTTGCTGCCAATGCAGTATTCTTTTACATTAGAGTATCATATAGAGAAAAAATAATTAGAACTAGTTTGCCAAACACAAGGCTTTTTTTTGCTTTTGCTTTTTCTTTCTTTTTTCTCTTTTTTTGGAGAGGTTTTTGTTCTAGGGTGCATGTGCTCGCCAGAAAGACAGAGAGAGACAGAGACAGCAAGCGAGAAATCACCCCCCAAGGGGGATGGCCATGCCACGACCCCTTCTCCTCCATTCTCCTCTCGGGATCTTGGGCATGCACGCACACGTGCCCAGTGTGAGTTTAAGCCACCAGGTCTGGGACTTGAACCGCTGTTGGCTATGTGGAAATGCAGCGACATAACCATTACACCAACTGGTGGTCCCAACCAAACACAGGTTTTTAACATGGCACTTTTAGCAACTGGTCATGAAAGTTTTTATCAGAGTTTCATATATCTATATAGTTTAGTAAGTTTTGTAATAAAATGATACAATTAATATGCAAGATCTTTAGCAAGACTATATTACTGCTTGTTTATAAGGTATTAGGACTATTTTATTTCTTTCCTTAGTTTCCGATAATTCCCCAGTGGAAATGGCCACACCACAATCCTTTTCCTTTCATTCTTCTCTTAAGATTTTGGGCAAGCATGCACATGTGCCTTGTGTGTTTTTCAAGCTATCAGGTCTGGGACTTGAACCCTACAGTCTGTCATGTGGGATCCAGTGCCTTAAGCACACACCACCTGTTGTCCTTCACCATAATTTTAATATTGATTCTCTTTCCTGCTCCAGACAGGAGGTATTATTAGAGTGAGAGAAAAATAAATAGAGAATCTATTTATTTACTTCTTACAGATCCTCTGATTTAAGAGTATTAGAATGAAAAGACATTTTGGATGTTGTTCACGGAGAAAAACTAACTATACTCTAAGCATTTAAATGAGAGTATTTGGGATAAGCAGTTAGCATAATGGCTATGTTGCTGGAATCCCAGACCTGGTGGCTTAAAATCATGGCAGGGGGCTGTGTGTGTGCCTGTGTGTGCATGCCCAAGATCCCGAGAAGAGACTGGAGGAGAAGGGATTATGGCATGGCCGTCCCCCCTTGGAGGCGATTTCTCACCTTCTGTCTCTCTCGCGAGTACACTCACCCTATAGTGAAAATCTCTCCCCCCAAAAAAAATTAAGTAAATAAATAAATAAATGAGAGTATTCTATTAACAAACGTACCTTCTTCTATTCACCTATCTCTTAAATTTACAAGTAATAAAAAAAAAATGCCTCCAGAAAATTTTAAAGGACAAACTATTCCTTTAGTTTCAGGATGAAATATAGAATAAAGGAATAATATAGCTATATTATTAATCTGGAAACTATTTTTTATGATGTCAACTAAATTATTCCTTATATTAATGGGGCACTTATTTTCAAAAACTAAATAAGAAATACATTTAAGCTTCTTAAGCATTTCTTTCATGTCCTGTCGATATTGAAAAATAACTCTTAGGGGTTTGAAAATGTGAGGAATGTGTTCAGATGAATAATAATGGCTAGTTAGTATATGTAAAGGTCTCTACATTAAATTAATTCAGTTCTTAGACTGCTATTTTCCCCAGCTTATACATGACAGAAACAAGGCTCAGAGAAATATACAATTTTCCCAGTTGCAAACTAGTAAAAGGTGGAACTTTGAACCTAAGTGGCCAAATTTCAGGTCTTGCTTTTTACAATTAGACAACACAACCCAGTCCCTCCAGAAGATCTGGTTATAAAGAAAACCTCAGAAAGCTAATATTTCATGAATAAGGACAGAAGTATGTGGCTCTTGTTTAAAAATCTAAGTGTCATTTTTAAAGCTTGACCATAGAAACTTGCAAAGAATTCACCTGGTGGTCCTTAAGGAGGAAGCTGTCCTCCTCACACCAGATCTAGTCCCCAGCTATGCCTTTACTAATTGAACAGAGCTATAGTCAGACTCAAAGCCTCTTTCTCAGCCTGACTCTTAAACATGTCTGTAATTCTAGCCCATTTGCTTTCATTTGAAGACCTTTTCATAGGGAAACTTGAGCAAAATAAAACCTCATTGTCAGAAGTAGGGAGACATTGAAGACATATTTTACTCACTCTGACTCAGTACTCACAGATTCTCTACTCCAAGAGCTTCCCATCACCCCCTTCCCACCCTTTGAGTTCAGAAACCTGCAGGCATGTTTTGCTAAGGCCTTACTTGGCAGTGAGGCAACTCCCATGCATGTGCCAATCCACTTGACCTTCAACACGTTGTTCTTTGGGAGTTCAAAATAAAACAGGGAAGAAACAGTGCTGCCTAGTGTCTGTCTTGCTTATGCTGCAGCTGGAGATGATTAAAGCCTCGAGTGGTACTTGGAATTCGATTTGTTTCCTTAATTTGCTACTCCAATGACTGGCCCCTCAGTGCACTCTGGTTTAGCTGAGCTTCTGAGAAGAATGTGTTCAATTGCACCGATTTCTTAGAAGATCATTTAAAAATATATATCTAACTAAAATAATAATATAATCCATTGAAAAAATAGCACTACTGAGAGAAGACTGTAGATTTGTCAAACTTAAACCAATATTATAAAGTCCTGTTGTTAATGTTGGTCTGGGAGGTTACAAAAAAAATGTTGGCTGCACTTTAGAATTTTTTTTTTAATTAAAAAGACATGATATGTGAAAGTAGTGTGGGTTCAAAGAATAATTTATTATAAAATAGGATAAGACTTCATAGTTTGATGTCAGTAGAGAGTAGACTGTAAGCTCCTCAAGTCAAAGAGATAGTCAGGGACCTGCAGATGGCATAATGGTTACATCACTGAACTCCCACATGGTTGATGGTGGTTCGAGTCCTGAACTGGTGGCTTCGAACTCATGCTAGGTATAGGTGCATGCTTGCCCCAAATCTCAAGAGAAGACTGGAGGAGAAGGAATTGAAGCATGGACATCTGTCCAGCGGGTGTGTATGTGTATGTGTGTGTGTGTGTGTGTGTGTGTGTGATTTCTCACTTTGTTTTTCTCTCTGTGTCTCCAGTGAATTCATGTGCCCTATAGCAAAAATCTCTCTCTTAAAAAAAATAAAGAGAGAGAGAGATACTATCAAGTAATACTCTAAGGTTCTATGAAGGTGGAAGAACCTGAGAATCAGAAGACAAGTACAAGCATTGGCCTCAAGGGACTAGCAAGTAGCATGGTGGTTAAGGGTGTTGGACTCCCACATGGCAGACCATGGTTTGAGTCTTGGACCTGGTGACATTTTTTCTCATTTTCCCTCTCTCTTGCTCTGCCCTTCTAAGTAACTAAAACTAACTAAGTAAATATATAGATAAAGTTAAATAGAATAGTTTTAAAAAATTTCCTCAAGTAGGAGGAGGGCCAATGTCCTCCTTGCTAGAAGAGAAAATCAGGAATTAGAGCAAATGTAGGCAATCCTGGTGATATGATGGTAGAAAATTCATTAGTTCTTGCCTTACAACTTCATAATTTGTTACTGCTGATGTTGGGTGATTGTATGCTAAAAATGTGTAGACATCAGGAGGGGCAGATATTAGAGAGAGTGTGTACGTATGAAATATCCAAGGAGAGACAGAGTCCCCTACAAAGGCATACAGTGGGGCTACGGAATGTGGGTCAGGAGGGGCAGATATTAGAGAGAGTGTGTATGTATGAAATATCAAAGGAGAGAGAGAGTCCCCTACAAAGGCATACAGTGGGGCTGCGGAATGTGGAAGCAAGATGGGACACTCAATGCAGGGGAAGAATTTAATCAGCAATATGAGAAGAGTGTTCTCCAAGTACTCCATAACACTATTCAAAACACTGCAATTTGGCATCTTGTTTTCACAAATGTTTCATAAAGTGGAAGTTATTTTCTATTAAAAACTGAATGGTAGGGTATATGGTCACAGAATAAATAAAGGAGAGGCTGAATGATTCACATGGTTGTATTAAAAATATGGGTTTCATGAAAATGTCTGGGTTAGTGAACATCGAAATCGATCTTTGGTGCAATTCCAGAACACCTAAAGTTCAACTCAGACCGTAGAAAGAGTACATATGAGAATCTTGTAGAACTTCTGTTTACTCATAGGAAAGGCCGATAGAGAAACTCTGCACAAAAAGCCTAATTAATTAGTATGCAATAATGCCCATGAAATTTCAGGAAAGAGAAAGCTTTCAACCAGCATTTCAGCATGCACTAATTGATCATAATATATCTGAGGAAAATATCCAATTAAAAATATGGAGGTGAGGAGTACAGCTGGGAGAATAGGCGCGTGCGTGCACGCGCACACACACACACGCACACACACACACACAGAAATACGTATGACAATGAACAAAATAATAATTCAAAAATATTTTACATCTCTAAAATGACAAAGTAGTGAAAAAAATGGAGAAAATAGCCAGATAACAGTAAAGCAGCAAAATAGCAAGATGTATTGATATTTAGGGAAAAAAGATACTGTTTTAATCTCAGAAAAAAATGTTAGGTGATCTTTAAATGTATTTCATGAGGAAATTCCAGAAAGCACAAATTATAACTTATAGTTAAAAGTTAAATAATTGACCATTTGTCATAAATTAAAAAGTAAGATCACTAGGTATTCAGTGCTGGGCCAGGATGGCATCGTGGTGAAGGTAGTGGGTCCCACATGGCCGAATACATGGTGTAGTTCCAGACATGACAGCTGAAAAAACACGCTGGGGATGTGTGTAAATGAGCAAAATTCTAAGAGGAGAAAGGACTGTGGTGTGGCTGTCACCCCAGGGGAGTAATTTCTCACTGTTTCTCTCTCTGTCTCTCTTCAGCAAGTCCCTGAGCCCTATGGAAAAGAGGGGGAAAAATAAATAGAAAAGAACACTAGATATTCAGTGCTGTAGCCACAAAAAAGATCATTGTTAGGAAAGAAATGCTGAGTAAATGAGACTAATCCATCAACTTTATAATCAAAGATTAGGAATTCCTATGAGATGGTAAAAATGTAGTAGTAGTGAGGATATTGCCAGTTTCTGAAGAAGTATTTTAAGTCTTGTGATTTATCAGCTCTTTAGTGTAACTTTCCTATACTAATCAATCAAATGGAACTCATGAACCAACTCTAAAAAATCACATTATAGTTATCTCCACGGGGCTAGCACATGGCGTCATGCTTAAGGTAATGGAATCCCATATGGTGGATTGCAATTCAAGTCCTGGACCTGGCATCTTGCTTTTTCATTTTCCCTCTCTCTCTCTCCCTCTGTTTCTCTTTGGTGAAATTAAAAATAATAATAATAAATAATATTTAGTAAATAACTCTTTAACAAATTCCCTGCATAATATTTATCAATAATGGATTTTTTTAAAATTTTATTTCCTATTTATATGCACTAGAATTTGTGTTCTCTGAAACTTGAATGTTATTTGTTCTGTTAAGCTTAGAGAAGAGTCCCAAGCATGTAGTAAATGGTTAATAATATTTGGTTAGGGACCAGCAGATGGCGTAGTGGACTCTGGACTTCCACGTAGTCGACCACAGTTCAAGTCCCAGACCTGGTGGCTTAAACTCACACCAGGCATCTGTGCTTGCATGCCCAACATCCCGAGAGAAGAATGGAGGAGAAGGGACTGTGGCATGGCCATCCCCCCTGTGCAATGATTTCTAGCTTTCTGTCTCCCTGTCTCTCTCGCTCTTTCTGGCAAGTGCATGCACCATATAGCAAAATCCTCTCAAAAAATTATAATAATATTTGGTTGAATTTTTGCTGGTTAGTTTTATTTTTTTCTTTGCTCAATTAGTTCAAACTTAGATGGTTTACACCTCTTTCAAAATATTAATTTGTAAACGTGAATAAATGTGCTTTCAATTTTTATATGGTAACATTATTTTGTCTTTTCTGACCACTTTTATTATAAATAGAATTTACTATTTTTTTCTTTTTTATTTTTAGAGAGACTTTTGCTATAGAGTGCATGCACTTGCCAGAGAGACAGAGAAAGAGAGAGACAGAAAGCAAGAAATCCCTTGCCACAGGGGAATGGCCACATTGCAGTCCTCCTCCATTCTTCTCCTGGGATTTTGGGCATGCATGCATACATACCCCAGTGTGAGTTTCAAGCCTCTTGGTCTGAGATTTGAACTGCAGTAAAATATGTGGGAGTCCAGAGACATACCCATTAGGCTACTTGATGATCCCAGAATTTACTATTTCAGTGTGAATGTTTATTTCTTAAAGTTGACAAATGTGGGAGTAGGCAACAGTTAAAAGTGAATTTCTACTTAAGTTATAGCCTACTAACCACAGGAGGAATTTAGGTAAAATTCTGGACACATATTCCCTAAAATTTTCAACAAAAAGGAAAAATTAAAATTGTATTAAAGTAGACAAGTCTATAGTATTCTTTCACTTTTTCAAATAGGTTTCTTCATTATTTTGGAAAATAAATAAATTATCTGTGTGACATTTAGAATATCTTGGCATTCCATGTATTCCAAAAATTATTATCCACATTAATTTATACTTAATTTTTCTGAGAACAGATGGGAAAGTTAAATAGCTTTCACATATTCAGAATCTCAAAAAGTCGGTTTGTTATTACAAATTCATAGTGTGATATTTCAATAGGATGGACATTTTTCTAGATAGAAATATATGTAAATTCTCACTTTTAACATTTATATATATTTTTTTTTCTAAATGACTTAAAATTTTTAAATAATGTTGAACGTTGCTTATGCCATAGTCCTCTAATTACCACTCAATCTGTCTTTAGGAATGTTTCAATATTCCAGTTATTACTCATAGTTATAAATGACACAAGTGTTTGAAATGACTCTGTTGCAGATTGTTAATTTCTTATTAATGAGTGGAAATAATCCAGCCATAAATATATATCTCAAGAAGAAAAGCCTATTAGTTATTTTGCCTTAGTACTTGTTTTAGCTTGTTGTGCTGTGAACAACTGAATTGCCAAATCTGAGTAACTGATAAAAAATAGAAGTTTACTTAGCTTATAGTTTTGGAGGTCCTAGGTCAAAGGTGACCTCTCAACAGGATTTTCTTTGTTAGTGAAGAGTACTGAGGAGGTACAGGGCATTACGTGGTGAATCAGAACAAGAGATTTTATGTCTGCCTAATTCCTTCTTTCTTCTCGCTTTATAGACATATGAGTGTGTGGATATATATATATATATACTTTTTTGTCTACATACATATATACAGGTGTATACATATACATGTATACATGTACATAAATGTGTGTACATATGTATGTATATATATGTGTGTGTGTGTGTTCTGTATTTATTTATTTTTATTTATTTGTTTTTGTGACTCCCTTCCTTATGACCAAGGGTGAATGTTATAGGGTACATGTGCTTGCTGGAGAGACAGAAAGAAACAGAGAGAGACAGAGAGACAGAAAGTGAGAAATCACCTCCGGGGCGGTTGGCCATGCCACAACCCCTTCTCCTCTATTCTCCTCTCACAATTTCAGGCATGCATGCACAGGTGCCCAGAGTGAGTTTTAAGCTGCCAGGTTTGATCTTGAACCATGGTTGACTATGTGGGAGTCCAGCAATGTAACCATTACTTATGGTTACATAATAATCTACTTGTCCCTCTTATTCTCATTTAATTGTGGTACATCTCTAAAGCACACAATATGATTTTTCAAAGTACGCATGCATAGTGTGACAATCATAACAGGGATATTACTGTAGACATAATTTTCAATGCAGAACTTTATATTCTTAGGTCTGTTAATTATTTCTTCCCTGAGCCATTCCCTAAAAATCAAATTACCATATGACCCAGTAACCCTATTCCTTGGTATTTACCGAATGGATAGGAAAATATTCTGTCAGAAAAAAACAGTTTTACATATATATTTGTATATAATTTAATTTGTGTATTTTATTCCAATTAAAATATATACATACACCCACTGGAGAGAGACTGAGAAGGAGAAGGAAAGGGAGAAAGCACACCTCAATGGGGAGTGGTCACAACATAATTCCTTTTCTTCCATTTCTTCATCCTGCCAGGGTTTGGGGCATGCATACATATGCCTAGCATGTTTCCCAAGCTGCCAGGACTAGCATTTCGACCAGGTGGTTGGTCATGTGGGATCCAGTTACCTTAACCACTAGGCCACAGGGCTAGTCACCCTCTACTTATAAACCCACTGGGATTCAATTATGTGTATCCTATCCAAATGACAAAATGCTAATTTCCACTCAAAGGTCCCATCTTTCGGTACATGATTCAGATTAATTTTTCACCCTCTTACTCTAGCACAAGTAAATTTCATCACATACATTTTGAGGGATCATTTGTTTTTAAAATGTCTTTGCCATAAAGTGTGTGTGTTTGCTGGAGAGAAACAGAGAAAAACAGTAAAGGAGAAAGTGAAAAATCACTCCCTGGGGGGACAGTTACACCACAATCCCTTCTCCTCCATCCTCCTCCTGGGATTTTGGGCACACATGCTCACATGCCCAGTGTAATTTTCAAGGGACTGGGTCCAGGAGTCAAACCATGTTCAGCCATATGGGAGTCCAGCACCTTAACCACTATGCCAATTGCTGGCCCCATGGAAGTTTATTTTCAAATCACAGCAGTATCCAAAGTAACTTATTTATTCAGTTACTGTTTTTCATTTTTTTCCTAGAACACCTAAGCACTCATATGAGACAGAAGTTAAGCACCCCCCCCACCCTGAGGAAGAGTCACATCACAATCTGTTTCTCCCTCTCCTTGGAATTTGGGCATGTGTGCACATGCACCTGGTGTGTTTCTCAATCCACTGGGACCAAGACCCCAACCAGGGATTTGGCCATGTAGGACTCTGCTATCTTATCTACCAGGCCACAAAGCTGTGCCTACGTGTACTTTCTTGAACCTAAGTACAAGGTATATTCTCTAAAGTATAAACTCTCACTCCAAAATGCTTTCAAAGTATTATACTTAACCTGTGATTGACAGCATAATGTCCCCCCCACCACCACTAGAGATGTCCTTACCTTTATTTCCCTAACTTGCAAATATCTTATGTCCACAAAAGGGAAATTAAGGTTTTAAATGAAATTAGGAATAAAAAAAAAAAAATCAGTTGACCTTAAGATGGGAGATTATGCAGGATTATCTGGCTTGGGCTAATATCATCATAATAGGGCTTGAAAGCAGAAGAGAATGGCAGAAGTCTGGAAGGTGACCTTGAGCCAAGGAATGAGCCCAGCTTAAAGAAGAGGCACCAGTTCTCCTCTAGAACCTCCACAAGGAATGCAGTCCTGCTGCCACAGTGATTTTAGCCCAGAGAGATCACCTCAGATCTGCCTTCCAAAACTGTAAGATAATAAATGCATGTTATTTGAGACAATTAGTGACTGGTTATTCATTATAGCAAGGATAGAAAACTAACACATCACTTGCTTTCTGATACTCTTCTGTCCTGATGCTTCTTCTCATTGTGTCATTTATCTCCGTCACTGTAATTAACACACATTGGGCTGCAAGGTGAAATCATATGCCAGGCATCTATTCACAGATGTCCTGTGCCTTTCACTTCCACCAATTAATTAATTTTTTCTACCAACTACTATTTCCCCGTGATTTATACCTCTGCCAATACCACCAACATTCATCATGATCATGTAGTGAATATTTTCCACATACAGGTGTTGTACCTAGCAAGTTGTACTCTTTAATTTTTTTTTAATACTCTCTCAAGAGATCTATAATGTATCTTTTTTTTTTTTTTTTGGAGAGGTTTTTGCTATAGGGTGTGTGCGCTGGCCAGACACAGAGAGAGACAGAAAGCGAGAAATCATCCCCCAGGGGGGATGGTCACACCGCAATCCCTTCTCTTCCATTCTCCTCTCGGGATCTTGGGCATGCACACACACGCGCCCGGCATGAGTTTTAAGCTGCCAGATCCAGAACGCAAATCGCAGTCAACTATGTGGGAGTCCAGCGACATAGCCATTACGCTAACTGCTGGTTCCAATCTATGGTATATCTTGTATTATTACCTTTATTCTTCCTACTAGGGAAAATAGAGATTAACAGCAAATTATTTTGCATTGATTATAGAATTATTGCATCACACAGGAAATAATTAAATTTAGGTCTGCCTTGTTTCATATGCTTGTTATTGACATTACAGTGTACTGTCACCTGAAGAAAATATTGGTTTATTTGACATACTTTACTCTTCACTTTTGATGTTTGTTAATATTTGTTATTAAAGAACAGAGCTCTCCTGGTTTCTGAATTCTTTCTGTGAAGACTGTCTTCCTAATTGTTACAAAATGTTATAACCTTTAACTTTCATTTTACTTGAACTTTTATGATGTTTCGATATTTTTAACACAATAACCTCACTGTATTACATAACTTGCATCTGGCTAAGGGGCATTATTGATGTAAGATTGATCTAAGTTACAACGGATATTCAAAAATGGACAGATACAGACAAAAGAATATTACTTAAAATCTTTTCTTTCATCAAGAAAAAAAGCATGCAAAAACATTTCCTATTATTTAACATGAAATGAAGATATACAGGGCCAGTGTCATATGATGGTGAAGACTGCAGGATCCCACATGACCAACTGCCCTGCTTTAGTTCCAGTGCCCTGTAAAACACCAGGCCTGTGTGCACATGTCCAAAACCTCCAAGGGGAGGGAGAAATGGACGAGAAGGGCCTGGGTGTGTGCTTTCTCACATTTCTTCTCTGTCTCTCTCTCTGTCTCCAGTGAGTGCATGTACCTTTTGGGAAAAATTTAATAAAAACGTTATAGAATCTATCAAAATTATTTCCTATCATTTACCAGAAAAAAAAAATCTCTGCTTTAATGAAATTGATGTGTGCAAATAAAAATACTCACAAACTACTTAAAAGGCTTTAGTTCTTTTTCAAAATACCTGGACCTGTCTTCAGAAAATAAAACATGTTCTATATAAAGATAATATATAAATATATGTGTTTTAGTACTATATACTAATACCTATGTAGAATAGATTTTTAAAGCCAAAATAACTGAGCACACATTTTCTTAAAGTAAACGTCATTAATTTTATAAATTATTCATTTAAGTAATACATATAGCTCGAACTTCAAAAGCCAAAAATTGTAAAATTTTTTTACACAAAACTTACATTATTTTTAACATCTTTGCAAACTCTTCAGTCAGAATACATTTATTACTCTTTTTATCTCCTACATATTATTTGAAAATAAATTTTAAAAATCTTAAAATAGATAGAGAGAAAGGAAAAAATCACCTGGCAGGGGGATGGCTATGCCTCAATCCCTTCTCTTCCATTCTCCTCTCAGGATTTTGGGCATGTACGTGCACATGCCCAGTGTGAATTTTAAGCTACCAGGTCCAGGACTTGAACCATGGTCTACTACATGGGAGTCATGCAACCTAACCATTACACCATCAACTGATTCTGTGGGCTGAATATTTTGATCCTTTAGAATTCATACATTGAAACCGTAACCCTTGGTATGATGGTATTTAGAGATTGGACATTTGGAAGGCATTTAGGGCTAGATGAAGTCATGTTGAACGCTGATGAGGGGATTAGTGCCTGTATGAGAGACACCAGGTTTAATCCAGGCCTAATGTTAAGAGAGCTGAATCCTAGAATTAACAGATGGCATAATGGTTATGCTGCTAGATTCCCATGTAACCTACCTTGGTTCAAGTCTAGGACCTGGTGGTTTAAAACTGAAACCAGATGCACATCTGTAAGTGTCCAAGATCCTGAAAGGAGAATGGAGGAGAAAGGATTGTGGCATGGCCACCCCCCTAGGGGGGGGGGGTTTCTCACTTTCTGTCTCTTTCTGTCTTTCTGGGGAGCATATGTACCCTATAGCAAAAATCTCTCTCTCAAAAAAAGAGAAAGCTGGATCCCACATGACTAACTGGGCTATTAAAATCCCAGCTCCATTAGCTGGAAAAACACTCTTGAGTATGCATGTTCATGTGCCCCAAACTCTAATATGTTGCTGGAAAAGGAAAGAAGGGATTACAACTTGACCATGCCCTATTAAAGCGTGTTTTCTTCCTCTCTCTCCTTACCTCTGTCTCTATGTCTCTTTCTGGAGGATGCATGTGCCACTTGTCAACTGAAAAAAGGAAATACTCAGAAAAGAATATGAAATTCTACAATACTATAAAAAGTCTCAGATCTATAGACACATCAGGAATTCACTGTGGCTCTCATGGTCTTCACAGATGTTCACTTTCTGTTCATGAAAAATGTTGAGAATAAAATAAAAATCATAGAAAACCTACGTCTTAGTTTGTTATTGCATTGCTAACAAAAATATAGACTAAGTGATTTTATACAGAAATGTAAGTTTTTTCAGCTCATGGTTTGGTGGTACACGGTCTGACATCTAACTTCTGGTGAGACTACAGCATGATAGAGGGTATGATTTTGAGCAAGACTGATGTCTAAAAGTTTCTGTGTCTAGTTATGGTCTCATTTTTTGGTTGTTTATTACATACCCACCAGAACTCAATTATAAGGACCCCACACTAATGACATTGTTTTACACAAAGGACTTAACCATGGGACACCATGAAGGAATTTATTTAGTTAACAATCTTACAATGCAATCATGTCCCAACACATGAATTTTTAAGGGACATGCAAATTCTAAAATATAAGTCCCTGGGGAATAAGCCATCAACCACTCCATTACAGCTCCCATCTGCAGTGCAGATGTGAGACATTTCACTATGAAAAACACAGATCCTTGCCCAGTCCTTCTTCCCTATAAAACAAAACATAACAAGCCATTGGGGACTAGTGACAGGAAGGGTAAAAGAAAAGCAGATATTAAAAAATAATCATTAACCCACGGGCAAAGGCAATTGACCATGTCAAGCCATGATTATTGAAAATATCCTTTCTTGAGAAGGGGCAAGAATCATGGAAAAGTAAAGTAATAGTACAAATTTATTTTGGTTTAAAAAACGTGAAATTTATGCAGTTTTTTGTTTTTGTTTTTTTAATAATAAACATTTCTCATGAACTTTTTTTTTTTAGAGAGATTTTTGCTAGAGGTCGTGTGTGCTCACTGGAGACACAGAGAAAGACAGAGAGACAAAAAGCAAGAAATCACCCCCTAGGAGTGATGACCTAGCCACAATATCTTCTCCTCCATTCTCCTCTCAGAATTCTGGGCATGAACGCACATGTACCTGGCATGAGTTTTAAGCCGCCGGGTCTGGGCCTCGAACCGCAGCCAACTGCATGGGAGTTTAGTGACCTAACCATTATGCCATCTGCTGTCCCTCTTATGAACTTTTAGCAGACCTCTTTTTTTAGCTCTGTCAAAGATCCAAGCAGAATTGTCTCTCATGAAGTTGAAGAATATAATAATAAAAAAATGAGGAAGACCCAATATAACATCCTGGAACATAATGCCTAACTAAATCTGAGAATGAAATAGGACAATAGAGAATACTTCTGTTTTCTTTCCACTCAGATAACAAGCATGTGGTTAAAAAGTAGCTGCAGTTTGCTACAGGGGAAAAAAAAAAAAATGAGCTGTTAGGTTCACAGTAAATTTTGAAAGCTTAGCATGGAGGCAAAATATTAAAGAAACATCCAAGATAATCTAGTTCTCACTCTAAGTTTAGGACGATACTAAAAATGACTTAAAGTCAATGACCTAAATAACTATAAAACACAAACCCAACTCATGCCCAACATCCTGGGAGAAGAACAGAGGAAAAGACATTGCACCTGGCCATACCCCCTGAGGAGGGTGTTTTCTCACTTTGCCTCTCACTATCTCTGTTTTTTTTTTTCTCTTCCTAGTGAGTACGCATACCCTACAGCAAAAATGTCAAAAAAGAAAAAAGAAAAGAAAAGAAAAGAAAAGAAATGAAAGAAGAATGAAAAAGAAAAAGAAAGAAAATATATATTGAACATGGAATCTCTATACTGTGATAAATGTATTGTATGACCAACTCAAAAAAATCATCAACATACATGCAAAGACAGGAAAATTTAGTAAACATAGGAAGAACATATAAAAAATAAAATGTAGCTGCCATAAACCAAAAATCACTGCAATATAAATGAAGAAAACTTTTGAAGTTTTCATTAGTTCCCATCTTCTGGAACAAAGCACTGTACTACAAAATGGGAGTTTAAAAAAAAAAAGAAAACCTGGGGAGTTTAAAACAACAGGAACTTACTAAATCAGAATTCTGTATTCCAGAATATGAAATTCAAGTTATCACAGAGATGCTCTTATGAAGGTGCTAGAGAAGGATCTGTGTAATGCCTCCGAACTTCTCTCTGAATTGTTGCATTGTCTTCTTTCTGTCCATATCTGTGTCTGTGCCCAAATTTATCCTTTTTATAAAAGCAACAGTCATACTGAATTAGGGTCTTCTCTAATAATTTCGTTTTAATTTGATTAACTCTGTAACAAGGTATTTCCAAAGAGGCTACATTCTAGGGCACTGGGTGTTAGGATATGAACATATCTTGTGTGTGTGTATGGTGCATAGCGTAACCCATAGTAAGTATACTCGGTGGACTTAATAGAGATACAAAAAGGATCAATGAACTTAAAGCCAGGTAAATATAAATTACTCAAACTGAAACAAAAGAATAAAGTGAAGTAAGAAAGAAAAATAAAAAAGCACTTCACAGCTGTAGAATGATTTCAAATAGTGTAACAAACAAATTCCAGAAGGATGTGAGAGAGCAAGGCAGAAGAAGAGTCGAGAAAATGGTTAAGAATGTTTCGGGAACCAGCAGTTAGTGTAATGGCTATGTCGCTGGACTCCCACGTAGTCGACCAAGGTTCGAGTCCCGGACCCGGTGGCTTAAAACTCATGCCGGGCGCATGTGCGGGCATGCCCAGGATCCTGAGAGGAGAATGGAGAAGGGATTGCGGCGTGACCATCCCCCCTGGGGGGTGATTTCTCACTTTCTGTCTCTATGTCTCTCTCTCTCTCTGTCTGGCGAGCACATGCGTCCTATAGGGAAAACCTCTCCAAAAAAAAAAAAAAAGAATGTTTAAAAAAATAATAAAATACATTACTACAGCTATAAGAAGCTCAGAAAAATACAGTAGAGTAAATCTACATGCTCATGCACTTAAATATAGCAAAAATACAGTAGAGTAAATCTACATGCTCATACACTTAAATATAGAAGTATATAGATATACAGTATTTAGGAAAGAAATTCTGAAGAAAAAATATTGAAGTTACCCAAAGAAAGATGACACATTACATCACATTACATACCAAAAACCAAAGGAAGAATTAGGACACAATTTTCATAGGAAACTGTGCAAGCCAGAGACAATAGAATGACATGTTTAATGTGGTGAAATACAAGAAAAAAAAAAAAAGAAGAATGTCAATAAAGAATTCTATAGACTATTGAAAAATTCAAAATAAATAAAAAAAAAAAAACTCAGAAGAGGAAGGTTCTATAGACTATTGAAAAATTCAAAATAAATTAAAAAAAACTCAGAAAAGGAAGACAACTTTTGTTTTCCTGAAAATCCATTAGCTGATTTACAGATTGGCGATATAAGACATTATAAATGGCGTTCTTCAGGTGGAAGAAATACGATACATAAAGAAATGCAATGTACAGTAAGAAATGAAAGCCTTCCAAAATGGCTAAAATGTTAATTAATAAAAACACATTGCTTTTATTTTCCTTTGTTCTAAAGGACAATTGGCACTCTAAGACAAAATAAACATGATGCATTTTGAGTTTATAGTATATGTAGATGTCAAATGTATACCAGAACAAAAATGGGAGGAAGGAATTTAAGTATATACTGAGCATACATTCTACATTTTACTACATCCTTCTACCTTATTTGACTACCGTGAGTCTCTGAATAAATATAGATAAACCCCATTCTGAACATACAATATTAAAAGAATAGAGAGGTAATTGATAAACCACCTGGGACTTATGATGACTTAATGCAAATATATATATATCATTGATCTTCTCTATTTTTGAGACCAGCCCATAGAGGTGCAAAATAAACATGATGCATTTTGAGTTTATAGTATATGTAGATGTCAAATGTATACCAGAACAAAAATGGGAGGAAGGAATTTAAGTATATACTGAGCATACATTCTACATTTTACTACATCCTTCTACCTTATTTGACTACCGTGAGTCTCTGAATAAATATAGATAAACCCCATTCTGAACATACAATATTAAAAGAATAGAGAGGTAATTGATAAACCACCTGGGACTTATGATGACTTAATGCAAATATATATATCATTGATCTTCTCTATTTTTGAGACCAGCCCATAGAGGTGCAGCAGAAATGCAGTGCAATGCTAAGACCACGTGGAAAGGTCCCAGTGCTCATTCCATGTTCTCCCTGTGAACACCAGACATGCATGTGCCTAGGATCCTGGCTGGCTAAGATTGGGGGTAGGATCGTGATGTGAGGATCCTGTTGAGAGTGACTGGTGACTGGCTCTCTTTTTCTCTCTCTGATGAAATAAATACATAAAGTTCCAGAAACAGTTTGAAATACCAATGAAATTGATGAGCACCGTGCTATAATAATCAGAAACAAGAGATACAAATGACCAATGTTAAGGAGCACCGTGCTATAATAATCAGAAACAAGAGTTACAAATGATGAATGTTAAGAAAAAAAAGAGGGCATCAGTGAGATTACAATTATTAAAATAATAAGGAAATATTGTAACAGCTTTATGACCATAAATCTGACAATTTGGATAAAATGCACGTAGCACTAGAAAAACAACCAACTAACCGCAAATACTTCTTTTTTTTTTTGGAGAGGTTTTGCTATAGGGCGTGTGCGCTCGCCAGACAGACAGAGAGAGACAGAGAGATAGAAAGCGAGAAATCACCCCCCAGGGGGGATGGCCATGCCGCAATCCCTTCTCTTCCATTCTCCTCTCGGGATCTTGGGCACGCACGCACATGCACCCGTTGTGAGTTTTAAGCCACCAGGTCCGGGACTCGAACCGCAGTCGACTACGTGGGAGTCCAGCGACATAGCCATTACGCTAACTGCTGGTTCCCACCACAAATACTTCTTCAAAGGGAAAACAAATAACATGAATGAGTCCCTATCAATTCAAGGAGAAGAAACTGGAAGCTGCACTGTTCCTGGCACTGGTTAGGTACACAACCATGTCATTTAGGGCACACAACTCTTCCCTATATCTCTTCTACCATCCTGAGAATGTTATATTTTAATTTTCATGCATATAAATCATGATAACAACATGGCTTCTCTAGGTCTAGTCCTACTATTTACACAAACAGTAAGAAAAAAGGGAGAAGAGTGAGTCAACAGATTTATCTGTCCCTTTTATCAGTAACTCGGAATATTTTTCTAAAACTTTCACAACCAAATAGTTTTTAGATTTTCCTCTAGATCCTTTTGGCCAGAGCAGTGTTTCAATGACACCATTTAGCTACCAAAGAAAAGGTGGAACTGTATTCTAATTATTGGTTTAGTTCATTATCTGTTGTTTGTAGCTCACTAATAGTTGCTTCAAACAAGATCATGTATCATATTATCCAGGAAGGATAATCTGTGATATCTGCCACATCATTATGCTGCAACCGCCTCACCAAATTTTGATAAATAATAACTACTTTAGCTATAAAACAAAGATTTTTTAAATGACTTTAGTGACAGATGAAAATAGATATTCAAATATTGTTAGCAGTGTTGCAATACAGATTAATTCAATAAAAATCCTTTGTAACTTGATGTAGATTTTAAATTTGATTTAATTAATTTTTATTTTTAAAGTAAGATTTTCTGTGCTTGTGGGTAGAATCCATCTGTCAGATCACAGATGAGCAAGCCAGATTGAAGAGGGACAGACTCTCTTAGTTGGGCAATATGTATGAAATGTGGTAATTTTACAGACTTGGATGCTTAAAAATCTGTGAATCTCTATAAGCAAGTTGTGAACCTGAGCCAAATTGTTAAGAAGGAAAAAAAAATATAGTAGCTTCAGAAATTCCTTTTTATATGCAAGGACTTCTGAGAGAGCTCTCAACAAAATTGCAGGACTCAGAATGTATTCTTCCTAACAGTTTTAGATGACTCATGAAGCTTATTTTTTTTTTCAGCTACTACCTCTAATGATGGTTTACAAAAATGCTTGATCTCTTGTCAATATGAATATAGACCAATATTAAAAAATATAAGTAAATTGGGCCAGGTGCAATGCACATTATTGTTGTAACTCCTCACATGCTGAAGCCACATGGGAAGGTCCTGGGTATCCAGCAGGCCCCTGATTACCTGTGACTCCAGCTGGTTGAAGCTGATGGTGGACCTGGGTTTGAAGATCATCTTGGGAGTGCCTGTCTATCTCTCTGTGCCTCATTATCTCTCTCTCTCTCGAATGGACGAAATGAATAAAATTTAAATAATTAATTAATCTAAAATAATAGCAGGATAATTTTAGATTATGAAGGATTAGAAAATTATTCTTCAAAACTGCCCATACCTGAACATGTGTTTCACACTATAGGTATAAAAAATATAAATAGGGGGCAAGTTGGTGGCGTGGTGGTTAAGAGTGCTGAACTCCCACATGGCTGACCACGGTTCGAGTCTTGGACCTGGTGGCTTGCTTTCTCACTTTCTCTCTTTCTCTCTTTCTCTCCCCTTTCTATGGTCAAATTAAAATAAATATAAAGTTAAATAAAATAATTCTTTAAAAAAATAAAAAAATATAAACACAAGCTTTGTGTCACTCTAAATACATTTTCAGCTTATTAGCCTCTAGTTTGGTGATTATAATGCAAAATCTCCACACCAAGAGTTCTATTTTTCAAAGTTTTGTGAATTATCTGGAAATAATCAAATGAATTCTTAGTGAATAGATAGTAATTATGAATCAACAATATGGCTTAATAAAACTTTGCAAATGGAGTTTAGGTACCATCCTTCACATTGCTGAGTATGTTTATCTTACATTTCCTTCTCATGAAGTAGCTACTGTTTTATTCCCTGAAACTTGTATTTTTTCCCCTCAGAGTTATGTTCACGAGACCCTTTTATGGTAATCTATGGATCTATGGAATGAATATATATATATATTTATATAGGGGGGAGAAGAGTCTTAGTCAATGTCTTGATGGATATGTTTTATCCAAATACTTACTATTACAAGAGACTCTATTATAAATATATTAACATATCTTGTGACCATGTCCAAAAGAACTGCAGTTTATAAAGTTGAGTGATATTTTTGTTCTTTTTTTTTTATTTTTAGAGAGAGATTTTTTGCTATAGGGGCTGTGTGCTTGGTGTACAGAGAGAAAGTAAAAGCAAAAAATTACACCCCCCCCCCATGGGGGATAATGGCCATGTCGCAATCCCTTTTCCTTCGTTCTCTTCCTGGGACTTTTGGCATGCATGCGCACACATGCCCAATGTGAGTTTCAAGCCTCCAGGTCCAGGACTTCTAACTGCGACTGCCATGTGGGAATCCCATGCCTTGACCACTATTCCTCCCACTGGCTCCAGAGGTTTTTGTTTCTGTTTTTCCCGATTTTTAACAAATTTTTTTCTAGCTTTTCCCCTGCATTTGTGATTTTATCTCTACATTCTCTGGTAGACTCCATTTATCATTCTAATAGGTTTGCTTTCTCCTCTTAGAGGGACAAATTTTTCCATGGGAGAATATTGAATATTATCAAATACATTTATAGAGGTCTTGACCTTAAACCAAGTAAAGTATGAAATGTGAAACAATTATAGATGTTAAGTTAGCTTAAGCCAGCTTATTTGTGTAGATGTATAATTTTGGATTTGATGTGTTAAAACTTACTAAGATTATTTGTGTTATTTTCTAAAATGTCTCTTTCTCTTAAATGAGCTGAAACATATCCCTACATGTCTTTTCACTGGCAGAATGTAAAAAAATAGATCTTTAAAAAATTTCTAGTGGATCCAGAATGTGGTGTGGTGGTTGGTGCTGTACTCACATGTGGTTGATGGCAGTTCAAGCCCCAGACCTGGTGGCTAAAAATCACACCAGGTATGTGTGTCCAAAATCTCAAGAGAAGAATGGAGAAGGAATTGGCTCATGGTCATTACCCTTTAGGGTGACTTCTTGCTTTCTTTCTCTCTGTCTCTCTCTCTCTCTCTCTCGCAGTTTACACACCTTATGGAAAAAAACCTTAATTTTTTTTTCGAAAAAAATGTATATTATGAAAAAAAACTATGCATTAATTTCAAAATTATTTTGCATTAAAGTAATTTAATTTTCATACATTTTAGAAGTCACCTTACATTAGTTTTAAAATCTCTATTTGTTTCAAGTATACTAACCTACCTAGGTCCAGGGACATTTATGTGTACGTGGGGTCTGGAGAGTGAAAATAAATATATGAAGTTGATTCATTATACTTAATCATTTTAGGTGAGTTTAGATTTTTTATTACTACCTGAGTAAATTTTTTAAAAATTATATCCTATTAGGGATCAGCAGTTGGCATAAAGACTACATCACTGGACTCCCAGGTAGTCAACCACGGTTTGAGTCCTAGACCCAGCAGCTTAACCTCAGACCAGGTGTGTGTGAGTCCCCAAGATCCCGAGAAGAGAATGGAAGAGAAGGAAGTGCAGTGTGGCCATCCCCCCTGGGGGGGGGATTTCCCTCTTTCTCTCTGTCTTTCTGGCAAGTGCATGTATCCTATAGCAAAAACCTCTCCAAAAAACAAATTATATTGTTTTAATAATTGGATATTTAGTAAACTTTTTAAATTGTTGTCAAGATGCCATAAGTCATAATATAAAATAGTTGTTTTAGGAGTCCAAGTCTTAGTTTTCAGATTTACTAGTCACAGGCTTTTTAATTTTTATTTATTTATTTATTTTTGAGTTCTCAAGTCACTGTTACAAGTAAATACTTTATGCATCATTCTGTTTCACAGAGTTAAGAGTTAATATGATCCTATCATGTTCAATCAATAAATAACAAACAGGGTCAGGATTTGGGCTAGGAGGAGAGCAACAATACCAGGGTGAGTTTGTCTGTGGGGGAGTTCTGTGGAGTCTAACACCTGTCATTCATTCTTCATTGCCAGTCACAGGCTTTAAAACTGTTTGGCGCTCCAACTTTTTCATCAACTTAGTAAGATAATTATCTGTTTGCTTCTTGTAAATTCCATGTTTCAGGAGCCACAGTTATTCTGTATCCCACATAATTTTTGAGTCTAAACTCTCTCTGCCAGGTATCTCTCTCTCTCTCAATGTAGTAGTGGATGTCCATGACAATGAATTTGAATGAAAAATTGATAATGTTAATATATCTCTGTCCCAACCCGCAGGACAGTCGAACAGGTTTCCTGAGGGAAGGAGTGAGAGATAGGACGAACGGTGCAGTGTTACAACACGGAGAGGACACAGTGTTACAACTCTTCAGGGTCCTCCATTTATTGTGGGCAGCACGGAGACGACGCGGTGTCACAACTCTTCAGGGTCGTCAGGAGATTGTGGGCCAGGGATCGTGGCTATGTACATGTTGGTGGGTGGTGATTAGTTAAATGAAGGATTATAAAAGGTGGGTTATGATTGGTTGCTTCTGTGGACCAATCATGAGGTGCTAGATATGCAAATCTGAGGGATTCTAAGCTCACCAATTTGCTATGGGAAGTGGCCAAACAGAGATTTTTTTTTTTTTTTT
>NW_006202376.1:321678-322341 GCF_000334495.1 Tupaia belangeri chinensis | reverse complement strand
GAGAAGTCACCCCCCAGGGGGGATGGCCACACCGCAATCTCTTCTACTCCATTCTCCTCTTGGGATCTTGGACACACACGCACACGCGCCTGGCGGGAGTTTAAGCCACCAGGTCCGGGACTCAAACCACGGTGGACTACATGGGAGTCCAGTGACATAGCCATTATGCTAATTGCTGGTCCCCAGAGTATGGTCTTGAAAGTGAGGTTTTGAAGGGGAGCCAATCATGGCCTTTGGTATTGTGTAATTGTTTGCTGAGAAAACGAAACCTAAGTGCGATATTCGCTGGTGCACAGCCTCCCACATATCTCTACCAGGATGTTATCAGAACTTGGTTAACTATATATATATATAAATATGTTACATATATACATGCATATAATATGCTTGTATATAAACCTAAGTATTCTATATATGTATCACTGGAATAGGTCTAGCTTGAGGTAGTCTAAAGAAAATGAAGATGACCAGACCTGAGGAACTGCTATGCAAACAAAACCAGTTAGGCCTTGCTTGTGACCTTACCTTTACTTCATTTGCAAACATAAGTGAACCTGACTTATTTCTTTTAAATGGCTATATTAAAAACAAACAAACAAATCAAAAAATCGTCAGCTTTACCATTCAGAGCCAGTCATCAAACTTATATAATTAAATATTTTC